>NC_091120.1:17575707-17770707 GCF_040183065.1 Periplaneta americana
CATATTAATTGTCAATTTTACAACAGCATAGTAACAATATTTGCTATATGTAATGGGTTAAGCCGAAGTTGCGCAACCTGACAGGTGTTCAACAAGCAATTCCATGAACTAGAATGTAATTTTTTAATTTAAATTTGAATTTTGATATTGTCCGACAGTCTCTGACATGGTCAGGGAGAGAATTCCAGAGGCGTGGAATCGATATTAATCGATATCGATATGTTTAAATATTTGTATTTTTAATACGGGCTAACTGATCACTTGAAAAATTGATTAATGTTACAGATGCAAATCTGGCTTTCAAGTAAAGCTCCCTGTGAAACAGATTTGAATAATTTCAAGGGAAAAATTGTTCCGGGACCGCGTATCGATCCCAGGGCCCTTCGCTTAGCGCACGAATTCTATAATGACTGAGCTACCCAGATACCATACACGACACCGTCACAATTTTTCCCTTTATATCCACACAACTCAAGTGGGCTGACAAGACACCATAAACTCAACTTTGAGTGCACACAAACTCTGTGTGACTTGAAATGCGGCTTTCTGTTAACGTACCTACAGTGACGTATATATTATGCAAATCTGGCTTTCAGGTATAGCTCCCTATGAAGCAATTTTCAATAATAATTTCAAGCGAAAAATTTTTCCGGAACCAGTTTTTTTTTTTTAATTTTGGGATTTAATTGAATTGAATTTTAATGCCAGGCAGAGTAACTATCTCATGCCCCCATGTTATATTGCTTGTTCATTAGAACCAGGTACCCAGCTTCGAAGCCGTTAGCCCTGTGAACTTACAGTATATTTATATTCCCCTATTATCATAACACAGGGTTGTTATCTAAGAAATTAGCAAGTTCTTTGTGATAATAGGAGAGAAAGAGTGGGGGAAGGGAGGTGGTCCGTGGCCCATTTCTTTTACGGCTCATCCCGACATTTGTCTTATTACTCAAGGGAAACCACGGGAAAAACTTCCGGAACCGGGTATCGATCCCGGGACCCTTTGTTTAGAGCACGAACGCTCTAATGGCTGAGCTACCCAGGAATTAAACCCGATACCTGAGCAAGATTAATCCAATCTTGTATACCCCTATTTAGAAGAATTAAAAAGAATGCAATTTGTGTATGTCAAAAGAGATTGACCATTTTAAAGAGAAAAGGAAAATAGGATACTGGAAAAATAAAACTTCAATTAACATTTTCACCCAAAATCGAATGTCATTTTCTTTTTCACATCCTCATGATATCATATTCGATTGATAACTCTAACTTGAACATGTCCACTAATCGAATAATTGATACGGCGTCGTTAAATAACCAACTAAGAAAAAATACATAGAAAATCGTCAGAGGAGTATTGAAGAATTCTAAAAGTTCCATAATCATAAGAGTAAGTTGCGAAACGTCAAATAGATTAAGTTTTAAAATTCTGTTACAAATATTATCTATTCCAGTAATGTCACAAGAGATCTAAGATTTGTTAGGACTATTTCGTAAATAAAATAAAAATGTAAATAATATATCCCTAAAAATTCGCTCACAAAATATTAATAATTATTGTATATTCTTTAATACTTGATCTATTAAGACATTGTGAAGTTAAAACAGATGAATATCGATTACTGCAATAAAGAAATTGGATGTTATTCAGAAATGCCAATTGAGAAAAGTGAAATACAGGTTTAACAATGGTAATTACATACAGGGTGTTTAAAAAATACGGGGCATAATTTCAGGTATGTATTTCCCACATGTAGACAATCAAAATAGTTCATTACAACATGTGTCCGGAAATGCTTCATTTCCGACTTATGGCCTTCACAACATTGAAATTCACCGGAACGCTTTTCTTTCCGCAGGTCGTTGTCATTACAGAAGATGTTCAAAATGTCCACCTCCTGCTTGAATACAGATCTCACATCGATGTCTCATTGACCTGCGAACACGATCCCAAACTCCAGGAGTATTGCGTATGTCCTCAGAACATGCCACATTTCGATTCCGAAGGGATTCCAAATCAGGCAACGGAGACGAATAAACCAATGATTTTAAATGGCCCCGCAAGTAGAAATCGAGAGGGTTCAGATCAGGTGAGCGTGGAGACCAAGCAATTGGGCCACCTCTACCTATCCATCGATCAGGAAACCTTCGATCCAAGTACCGGCGAGCCGTACGACTGAAGTGTGCAGGAGCGCCATCATGCAAGAAGTGAATGTGTTGACGATTGATCAGTGGAGTGTCTTGTAAAACATGAGGTATGGTGTTTTCCAGGAAGTTTGTGTACGCCTGCCCCGTAAGTCTGTTTACAAGTACATGGGGTCCAACTAATCGATCACCAATGATACCGGCCCACATGTTGAGGGAGAACCGCACCTGGTGATGAGATGGAACAGTTGCACGTGGGTTTTCATACGCCCATACATGCTGATTGTGGAAATTTGTTATGCCATCTCGTGTGAACTGTGCTTCATCTGTAAATAATACTAAGGCAGGAAAGTTCGGATTTACACCACACTGCTGCAAGAACCACTGACAGAACCTAACTCGTGCAGGGTAATCTGCTGGTGACAGGGCCTATACACGTTGCAAATGATAAGGATACAACTGATACTCTTTCAACAGTCTCCAGACAGTCGTATGAGGAACATTGACTTGCAACGCTACCCTTCGTGTGCTGATAGAAGGAGTCATGTTCACAGCCTCCAGAATCTCCTCCTGTACTTCTGGAGTTGTAGATCTTGGTCGTCCTCTTCCCAAACCAGGAGAGTTAAATTTTCCATACTCGCACAGACGGTAATGGAGACGTACAAACATCTTCCGATCTGGACATTGTCGCTGTGGGTACCTCTCCTGGTACAAACGACGAGCCAGCGCAGTATTGCCGCCCGCCTTACCGTGCATGAAGTGTATCTCTGCCAGCTCTTGATTTGAATACATGTCAGACAGTCTAACGCCTACACAACACTGAATGTAACCTTCGCCTCGGAATGAAATGTCAGAGTGCCCTCTTAATGTCTCCTTTGACGGCAACGACCTGCGGAAAGAAAAACGTTCCGGTGAATTTCAATGTTGTGAAGGCCATAACTCGAAAATAAATCATTTCCGGACACATGTTGTAATGAACTATTTTGATTGTCTACATGTGGGAAATACATACCTGAAATTATGCCTCGTATTTTTGAAACACTCTGTATATTACGCTTTTCTCTTGTTATAATAGCAATACAGTTTCATTATCTACTGAAATCATAATTTAATTCAAACATTTTATAAAATAAATACAAAATAGTAATCTGATTAATAAATTAATTAAATGTAGAATTGTGATGAAGGAGTGTAATTTTTTTTAGATACAATGGACATGGAATTAGAAGATGTGGAAATAGGATTTAGCTCTTTATTTAGTACAATGGATTCATGTTCATCGATTTACGGGGAAACAGTTGGCGACACTGACTAAACAAAAGAACAATAAATTGATAGCGATAAATCGAACTGCAAAAATTATCGCGATGTATGACTGTGATTGGTTGGAATTCAAAATTTCATTACACTTCATTGGTGGAAAATGGAATGACGCCATATAGTCTTGAAAATCTAATCACAGCAAAATTCTGAAACCTCATTATATCTTTGAAATAAAGTTAAACTTAAGGTTATATAACGATCGGTGAAAAAAAAAAATGCACGGTCTCTAACTTACAAATTACATTTCTCTCTCCTAGTACAGAGCAATTTTGTACGATTTATGTAAAATCGATTCACATTTTAGAAAGTTAATGCGTAAGGAATTGGTCTGGGCTGTCAGCAGACTCATAATTTTTCAACCTGTGTGACAGATCCCTCCCTACCCAGGGACCCTACCTCACCCTGAGCAGGGACGAGGACACACTTGTACATGCGGGCGTGACATAACGGCGGCACCTCTAAGGCTGTCCGACTTGCCACTCAATGTAGCCTATATATCATGCTTCCGCTTGGGAATTGCGAGAGTCGAACACGGGTATGCGGCGATGGAGCCTTGCGGAGGAAGTCGCCAGACAGCTTAAAATATCACATATTATACGAACCTAACGATTATTTAAGAGGGAATTAAATAATAAACAAATATACAGGGTTACCCGTAAGTAATGTCATCAATTTCAGGGTTTTAGGACGTAATTCATAGTCGTAACTTATAAATGAGTGAACCCTTAAGTGGTTACTTATACAGGGTGCGTCAGAAAGAACGGATGGATTTCACATGGCAGGAAAATTGTAAGGATTCATCAAATCAAAAATTTATTGTTATCAACATATTCACCAATACATGCAGTTTATTTATGTAAAACAACATTATCCGTATGATGTCCTTGGCTTTCAATACAGGCATCGAGGCGTTTTCTGATGTTCGCCATCACTTTCACAGTCATAGCTCGTGCAATTGCCACGATTTCTTCACGAATCGCTGTCTTCAGTTCGTCCAGTGTATGTGATCGATGTTTACAAACTTACGCCTTCAAATGGTCCCAAAGAAAGAAGTAGCCTCGAACAATCTCAGTGCAATAGCATGTTTGCGGGCTGATCGTTGAGGTGGCCGGACAACCTACTGTCTGTCTCCACATTTGCAGGTGTACACGCGCTCCGTATTCGTCCAGGTGATTTCTTCTTTAATGTTGAACCTGTGGTACGAAGTGAAGCCACCCACCGCAAAATTGTATTCCGAGTTGTAATCCTAGCGTGACGTCCGATGTCGAAATGAGTCCTGAGTGGCGATCACAGACTCTTAATTTTTCAAAAATGTCTTTACGATGAAAGCACGTTGTACGTCAGACCAACACCATGTTCTCAACTGAAACTGCATTCTATGGCTGACCCAACAGTCATGGTCCCCCTCACTATATCTCTTTCCTCGTTGCGTATCGATAGTTTGAAATCCATCCGTTCTTTCTGACGCACCTTTACTCATTTCTAATTCATAGTTATCCCTCATTCACATAATGAGTGATTACTTAAGTCAGCTGATGTGTACCCTTAAGTGACCACTCATTTTCAAAATGGATACTGAGAATGATTTTGAGGATTTTGTGGAGTTTGTTGAACGAAATGAGGAAAATATACGTATATTAGAGACATGGAGAATCCTCTGGAAATGTATTGTGAACTGAAATTTAAGAAGCGATATCGTTTTCAGATCAATTCGAAGTTGTTGCTCTAGCCAAATTCATCGTTATCTACCTATCTATCTATCTACCTACCTACCTACCTACCTACCTACCTACCTACCTACCTACCTACCTACCTATCTATCTATCTATCTATCTATCTATCTATCTATCTATCTATCTATCTATCTATCTATCTATCTATCTATCTATCTATCTATCTATCTATCTATCTATCTATCTATCTATCTATCTATCTATCTATCTATCTATCTATCTATCTATCTATCTATCTATCTATCTATCTATCTATCTATCTATCTATCTATCTATCTATCTATCTATCTATCTATCTATCTATCTATCTATCTATCTATCTATCTATCTATCTATCTATCTATCTATCTATCTATCTATCTATCTATCTATCTATCTATCTATGTCTATAACAGGGCAAAGCCCCAATTACAATAGACAGTACAGATATTTGTTAAAAAAAACATAGAATTGCATATGACATGAAGAGAAGAGATAAAGCAGTAATTACAAATCAAAAATAAAAAAAAAATCAAGTAGATACTACCTAAATAAGAGACACAGATCTAGATATAAATGAAAAATACTAAACAAAAATAAATTAAAAGGGGTTAAGTATAGATATCATAGCCAAAAATGTAAAATGTAGCTATAATTGGCAAATTATAGAGTAAATATAACACTATGTTAATAAATTCAATAAACAGTATTATATAGTAGGCCTAATAGGCTTAATTTATTTATTTAAGAAATTCGCTACTACAGAACACGTGTTCCAATTAGTAGGATATCTGATTATAACTATAACTACCATGCAACTAGAATTTAACATATCATGAAACTATTGCTGTATATAACTTATTCAGTACAATAATATTGATAACTCGTTGTTATAGCAACTCCACATGCAGGGCTGCTTTCGATTAGTTCAATGAGAGTCAGCTTTTGTTATGACGTCATGTCCGGCAGCTGTAAGTGAGCACTCATTACGTGAAAATAAGTGTTGTCTATGAATTCGGAATTGACTTAGGGGTTCCTTATTATAAGCAAACACTTATTACTTAAGGGTTCACTCATTTTTTAAGTGACGACTATGAATTCCACCCTTAATCTTTTAAATATTTCAAACAAAAAAGCTTAATACAAATTTTGCTTCCTTTTCAAGATTAGAATATTTTTGTATGAGACATTTCATAGCGTGTTTTTGGAAAGAAACTGACAATTTTCCCGATATGCTCAGTCAATTTAACAGAACAGTTTATTATGATAACAAATGACTAAATGAATAATAGTTTTCTCCTTTAAATTTGCAGAAATTTGGTCCGAACGAATGTAACTTTTCGTTCTGTAAAGCAATTTTGTGCGAGATCGTGCGTATTTGCTTGGTTTCCGCACAAAACCAATCCGCGGAAAGTCTAAAATTCCACATTCAGTATTCCCAACCTAACACACATAACAATTTCCCTCTTCTTACCGCTTAAGTGACATATTGATTTTACTGCTTCAGGCTTTTAAGAGACGTTCAATATAGTAGTAATTATAAATTGGAAACTTACCACTGCAATTTCACCTAAATTGCACTGATAATTATTGTTTTTAAATATTTGCAAAAATTAAGTAAACTCCATAACTCCACTAAAGTTACTGCATTCGATTAAGGAAGCCGTGAAAAAATCAACAAGATTCCAGATGCCGATGTTATTACTGTAATATGTTATATAAATAATATTGTTAAAATATTGAAATGAAAAATAAATCATTACATAACCTTACCGTTTGTTTTAAGTTCGCGTTTATAGACTGGGGGAAAAAAGGACAGACGTATACCACGGCCTGCTGGAGTACAGTAAACACAGAAAACATTTTAAAACAACAATGTTGAAGATAGATATTTTTGTTTTGCAAATTTGCCGTCATTGATCAGAAACCAAGATGGAGATTTCATTGCAACTAATTAGAAATTCCTCTTTCAGGTATGTAATAAACGATCTTCGCACAAAATAATGTACGATACACGAGCGGTATGTTTTCTTTCAATTCTCGGAAATTAAAAAAGCTCAACTACGTTTCGCTTTTTCAAACTTTTCCTCGAACATGAAAACTTCAACATACCGCTCTTGTAACTCATATTACTATTACGTTACATTTAATCAGATCAAATTTCTGCACATTTAACTAAAATTATTTCAATCATGTTGCTAATGTTGTCTAAATCGACCAGCATATAAACTTGAAATTTTTTCGGAATATGTATGGTAAGACTTTCCTGTGCTAAATTTCAACGTACCTCGTTTACATGTTTCGACCTATTTATGGGTCATCTTCAGAACTGGTCGTTGTTGGTCTTGGCGCCACTTGTTCTGTTTCTTGTGAGGGTGTGTTCCTGTGGTATAGCGTAGAGTCAAAGAGTGTGTGTGTTTTGAAGTTGAGTTGCGTGTTGAGAATTTCGTTGGGGTGTGTTTTTGTGTGTCTGTATATTTCATGTTGTTCTAGTGTGTTTAGTTTCTGGCTTTTTGGTTGGATGTGTAGTATTTTCATGTCTGTGTTGATGTCTCTGTGGGTGTGGTTAGCATTTGTGATGTGTTCTGCATATGTGGAGGTGTTTTGTAATTTTGTTATGGCTCAACTTCAAAACACACACACTCTTTGACTCTACACTATACCACAGGAACACACCCTCACAGGAAACAGAACAAGTGGCGCCAAGACCAACAACGACCAGTTCTGAAGATGACCCATAAATAGGGCGAAACATGTAAACGAGGTACGTTGAAATTTAACACAGTAAAGTCTTAACATACATATTCCGAAGTGATACAGTGTTAAAAGTTGTGTAATCAAGATGTATTGAAATTTTTATTGTAAACATAGCCGTTTTAAATATGTCCGGTTATTTCCCCTCGTCGTTTTAAATGTGTGCCTGAAATAGTTGCTAAGTTACCCGATGCGTCGTCACCAGGACCTACCCCATCTATCCTAGCCTTACTCCAGGCCTATTCTCAGCCACTTGACCTCGCCACAAGTAACACGATGCGCGTGGAGTAGCGTTTTGTTTAACCTTCTCTAGAGCTCTATTTGTTTAGCTGCCAGCTTAACAGGACAAAAAATCTGAGAATGCACATCAAAGAAGGAATCATTTTAGTCACAGTCACTATATCATTCATGAGACCAGAAATCTCTACCTTCCAATGCTTACGGAGCATTTATACTCTATGTAAGGTACTATTTTAAAGAAATGTTATTTTTAAAATACACTAACGACGTATATAGTAGTATTAGTAGCATTTATTTATTTAACCTGGTAGAGATAAGGCCGTCAGGCCTTCTCTGCCCTTCTACCAGGGGATTACAACTATAATATGAAGAATAAAATTACAATTAATGTTAAATTTACCATTACAATTACAATAAAAATTAAAATACTACAAGATTACCTGATTAATGAAAGCTAGACAATTTATCATAGAATTCAAGAACAAAGAATATTTTTGTATTTACTGAATTAAACCTAGAATAACAAAATTGTATAGTGATGAAATTACCGGATATTGAAATATTTTGTGATTGATTAAGAAAACTATTTATAAGAAACCATGTCTGAACGAGTCTCAATTACTGACCAAGTGCCTAGTAAGTTTGCGTTTCAATTCAATTTTATTTCGACAGTCCCTGATGCTAGCAGGTAACGAATTCCAGCCCTGGCAGGGCTATTGTGAACGAGGATGAGTATGAGGAGGTGCGATGGGATGGTATTGTTAGTATTGTTTCATGGCGAGAGCGTGTGTTCAGATTGTGGTGGGAAGAAAGGTAAGTGAAGCGAGACGACAGGTACGAAGGAATAGAAGAGTTCAAGATTTCGAAGAGAAAGAGAAATGAATGTAAATTTCTTTTCTTATCTACTTTAAGCCAACCTATTGCTTCCAGGGATGGGGTAATATGATCATATTTACGAACATTGCTTACAAAACGTACACACAAATTATGAGCACGCTAAAGTTTCGTTTTGTTTTCGCTGGAGAGGTCAGTCAGTAAAATGTCAGCATAGTCAAAATAGGGAAATACAAGCGTCTGCACAAGGGAAGATGAACATTTGTCCTTTTTAGCACATAGATAATAGAATATACTTTTCTGCAGGTTTCTGTGATTTGCAGGTCCCAGTTGAGATTATTATCCATGTGAATGCAAAGATTTTTTACCGAAGAACTGAAAGGGATATGCACTGTACTTACTTTAACGTGGGAAATGTCGAGGTGCTTTACAGCGTCGGTTTGCCGTTTGTTTCCTAATATAATTGCTTGTTTCTTTCCAGGATTGATATTAAGATGGAATTTCTTTGTCCATGTCACAATCGAGTCAATGTCTTCGTTCAATTTATCTATAGCGTCGTTTACTCGGTCTAAGCTGGAAGAGATGTGGCATTGAAGGTCGTCAGAATACAAGTGTTAGTTACAATGCCTTACAAGAGATGTAATATCATTGACATATATTGTGAACAACAATGGTCCGAGTACCGACCCCTATATATATACTAAGCCAGCGTTTCTCAAACTTTTTTGAAGTGGGGACCACTTTTTTAAGTCAGAACAGTTCCGCGGACCACCTTACTCTTGTTCCCTTCGAAAAGAAATTTATCATTTTTGTAGCATATTTTAACACCAGTATAGGCTAATTATATTTTAAAATAGAATTAATTAATTATAATATGTTTGTAATTATATATTTGTAGTCAAACACAGGTAACTTATAACTAATTCTGTTGTTTGGAATCCTTCTTACGCTAGTAGTTGTCCATGTCTCTCTTAAATAGTGTCCATTATAAATAATGGAAAACTGGCTTCGATCCGGATCTTTGAAAAGAGAGGAACATGAAGATATGGTTCATTTAAACTGTGCTAATAATTCAGAAGCTGTGTGTGAAGAAATATATTAATTATAGCGCCATTAAAGAAATATCTAGTCCTAGTGGTAGCTATCCAAAGAAAAAATCATTTAGTAAATATGACAAGAGTTATTATGAACTTGGATTTACTTGGTGTGGCAGTGAGAATGAACCAAAATCTCGGTGCGTTATTTGTTACGAAGTGCTTTAAATGAGTGTATGAAACCCGCGAAACTGAAACGGTACTTAGAGACAAAACACGCAAGTGTAAAAAGTAAACCAGTCGGATTTAAAATAGGCGCAGCCTAAAATTTCTTATATCGTCATCTGGAAAAAGAAATAAAAAAATTAATCCAGAAACATGTACGATTTTCAACAAGTAAAGATGCAATTTGGCACGTTCTATTATTGGTGTACGACGTAAAGTACGTTCCCATTTCAATGTGCAGACTGGGTGTCGGCAAAACTATTAAGAAAGTCATCAATACATGAAAAGGTTCCTCTGTTACTTTGGTCCTCTGTTATGAATTCGGGTGGTCCCTGGCTGGGTTACAGGCTCGGCGCCAGATGTGCAGGAGAAGATGGCGAGAAACACCACGTTCATAGTGCTTTAAATCCCTTTTTTGTTGCTGGGAGTAGAGTGAGAAGTGGATAGATGGGTAGGGTAAGAAATTTCATAAAATATTAGTACTAGGAGAAAAAGTGAAAAGCGATTGCCAATGTGTCATTACCAAACTTTGAGATTTTCAGCTATAGTGTGATACGTAATTCGTTTGAAATTTATTTTTTCTTCTGTCTTCTTTGAAGGACCACAAGGGCAGAACTCGAGGACCACAGGTGGTCCGCGGACCATAGTTTGAGAAACGCTGTACTAATCGGAAGGTTATTTATGTACGAATTGTATCTCATGTAAACTAAATTGTTGTTTCTGGTTACACGTTTTTTTGTCAGCAATAGGTTAATTCTTGAAAATGTGTTCAATTATGTTTCCTTAATTTCCTTCAATTATCCTAAAATTCCTGCTCCGTAGCTGTCGAGGAAACAAGACTGCGGTGATTTGTAAGAAATTTAACCCGGAGGTTCATTGCCGCCTTCACATAAGCCCACCATCGGTCCCTATCCTGAGAAATATTAATCCAACCCCTATCATCATATCCCACCTCCCTCAAATCAATTTTAATATTATCCTCCCATTTACATCTCGGCCTCCCCTTCCCCCAGGTATTCCAACTAACACTTTTTATGCATTTCTGGATTCGACCATACGTGCTACATGCCCTGCCCATCTCAAACGTCTGGATTTAATGTTCCTAATTACGTTACGTGAAGAATATAATACGTGCAGTTCTACATTGTATAACTTTCTCCATCCGTGTAACTTCTACTTCTTAGCCCCATATATTTTCCTAAGCACCTTATTCTCAAACATCGTTAACCCTCTCTTCCTCTCTCAAAGTGATAGTCAGGCTTCGACACTTGGGACCCGATACAATAAGTTTACTGTGCATGTACTGTAGATTGTTGATTCGCTGCAGGTAGTGAAAGGTAGAGATGTGTTTAGGTAACAACATTGCTATTTAGATTAGACTCGATAGTATGGGGGAACACACACATATGTACATTTTGAAAGTAAATATACATTACACAATGACAATGTCAAAAGAATATGAAAAGCATTTATTCTCCTGTCATTTATAAGCATTTGTGTTTAATTATATACAGTGTTAATGGTGGAAATAAACATGTAGCAATTTTAATTTCTTCATTTATCCTATTGGTCGCCTTTAGGAAGTGCACTTACAGTACCGAATTGCAATGTACTACAAGATACATTCTCAGTGTCTCAAACGTAAATCTTTTTCGGTTATCTGCCAAAAACAGTTTGTTCTGTGAAAAGCTGCGCTCTACGTCGCATGACGTGATAGGAGCAAAACGAAGAAACCTAACATCATTGCAGTCTCTGAGGGACAGTCCTTTATTCTTGGGTGACTCTATGTCCACTAATTTGCTGTTTATATTACACAGTGATCCATATCCGTTATTTTTACATAAAATTGATTTCCACTTCTGTTTTACACGTTCAGTAACCGGTGAACTTGGTGTCTCATTAATTCTCTGTGTCATTTTCTAAACTAATGTGAGGGCTTCCGGCATCTCTTGCTCTGACTTTTCTAACCGTGTAATAGTTTCAGACAGAGTTTGAAAATAGGTTTGTATGAAAACCAAATTATTCATCAGAACCTTGAAATCCAGAGCGTTTTCCTTTGCATATTTGTTGGCATTCATTCTACAGTACTCCTACTCACTGTAATAATAATAATAATAATAATAATAATAATAATAATAATAATAATAATAATAATAATAATAATGACTTTTTTAACCTGGCAGAGTTAAGGCCTTAAGGCCTTCTCTTTCACTCAACCAGGATTAAAACTTGCTTACATAGTTGAACATAAAACTGGATCGGAATTAAGTAATTACATACTGATATAATTTAGCTACATAATGAGATCAAAAGAGGTAGTTACATAAAATTTACCTCATAAAATAAAAATAAACATAGTGGAATACATATTAATGTTGTTAGAATCAAATACGAATCACATAAAAACAGAAGCCGATAATTCAATAAAAAAATGTACACAGTAAAAATAAAAATAAACACATTTGTGTACATATTAGTATTAAATTACAAGTAAGTAAGTAGGATTCACATAATTAAACCAGAAACCGACAATTGAATAAAATGTACACAAAAATAGATCAATAATAAAAAACAACACAGTGGGATACATATTGGCGTTAAGTGATAAATAAACACGATTTAGATAATAAAAATAAGAAACAAAAAAAAAATAAAAATAAATACAGTGGAACACATTCCATTAAATATTTGCAACGCGTTAGATCTGGCAACTCATCATAAGATATTTTTCTAATTTACATTCAAAGGAAATTAAAGTTCGGCAGCCCTTGACTTCAGGCGGCAGAGAATTCCAGTGACGAGAAGTAGCAACAGTGAAAGATGAAGAATGAAGAGATGATGTTTGCAGTGGTATTTCTAGCCTGTTATATTGTGACCGAGTATTTAAGTTATGATACCGAGAAAGACTGTGGAATCGGACAGATAAGTAAGAGGGAGTAGAGGTGTGCAAAATTCGGTATAAGAGAGACTACCACTATACTCAGTACGCCGTTATGCGCATTTCCCACTGAACTGCTCTATTGGGCCCGAAGTCTCGAAGCCTGGTGATAGTCAAGGGTTCGTAATCATACAGAACAACCGGGAATGTAACTATTTTATAAATTCTAACTTCGTTATTTTTTTAAGGAGTCTGGATGATAAAGGCTTCTCAAGTAAATAATAACAGGCATTTTCCGTATTTATTCTGAGTTTAATTTCATTTCGAGTGTCATTTATATTTGTTACTATTCACGTATTTATAAGGTAACAAAGAATTTTTGGTTGTTACCTGATTAAATAAGAATCAACTAATGGTAAATAAAAAAAGGAACAATTTTATTCTTCTGTACAAGTCAAGACGAAGTGTGAATAATTCACGAGTACACCACACTTGGGTAGCCACGGCAACATGTAGCTTCTCTCCAACACATTCCTCCAAGTTCCTTTCCACTCCGAAGCTCAGTTCCTTTGAACTTAGCAGATGTAACAAGGAAGGAAGGGGAGCACACAAACTCAAGTATTAATTATTCAGAAACTTACAAATTCTCGCCTCTCGTATTTTACTCCAGGAGCTTGCTTGTGTACTTACGGAATTTGTTGTGCAACAAGGACTGCGCAAGGATGATATTCTTAGGAACGGGACGCTGCATGTTTAATGTGGTGACCTGTACCATTGTAAGTCCCGGCGTAACGACAAACCCCATTCAGTATCCAAGGACAATGCTGGCGAAAACCAACATTTGTTTAATATTTACATGGGCGATATCCAGCAAGAAATTGAAATTTAAGATAAAAGGGATGGATGAATACTTTATAAAAAATGATTGATATATTCTGTAAAACTGCTTAAGGAGAGAGGATGGTATTTTTTAGTGAAAAATGAGTAAATTTTCAAAAAAAAAAAAAAAATTCTGTACAATACTCTGTGATATGTGTGGAATGCATAGCATAACATTTTGTGGGTATTTGTGCCCTTATCGGATGTTCAGTCGCCATTTTTAAACTTCCTGAGTTATTAATTTTTAAATCACTCGCCGTCTTTTATTGTTGTTTCCGGTAAATTAAATTTAAAAAAATTGTTCTTTAAAATACCCTTTGATATGTGTGGAATGCATAGCATAACATTTTTTGGGTATTTGTGCCCCTATCGGACGTTGAGACGTCTTTTTAAACTTCCTACACTATGGATTTTTAAATCACACTCCCGCTTTTATCGCTTTCCAGTAACTTCATATTTTTTGCTATATTGCCAGACAAAAATGGATATAATTTCCTAACTATTAAAGATACATGCATGCAATTTAGAACACACATTCTTTAGACTATTAGGAAACGTTTCTCTGTAACAGAATTTTGTTAATTGATTTCATTTAAAAAATACGTCCGTTTGTTTGCAAGAAAAGAAATCAGAAAATTGTTATTAAAATTTAATTGTTTATTTTAAAAACGTAGGGACTAATATCAAAATTCTGTTACGGACAGTTTGTAGAACATGTTTTTGCAAATACATTGCAAAAACTGTTTGAATCCATCTTTAAAAACGGTTTAGATATATCGGTTTTAGTACAATCCTGCATTGGGTATATTTTTTTCCAAATTTGGACCCCTAAATATTTTTTTTCGAAATATTTTTATCTGGTTGAGTTGCCAAAGCTATTAGCTCTCTACATACAAAAAAATAATATTTTACACCAAATAGGAAAAAAGATTTAAAAAATAACATCCTCTCCCCTTAAAATATTTGCTTAACAATTTAACCACATAGGTACAAAGTACCAAACGCAGTTAACTAATTTTATCTTCGAGTAGAAGATCTTGCAAAGCAGAAACACATATACAAATTTTGTTTAGTTTGAGAAGCATTAACTTTTAAAATAGTTGTTTGATTCACCTGCACATTTACAGATACGAGATGTCATTCATATCAACCTTTCCAGAAATCCTCAAAGAATTCATTTTCCAATTACAGAGAAAATGTTTTCCTCAATATTTACATTTCCTGGTTGCCTTAAGTGAACCTAAAACTTCTACATCATAAAACAAAATTCTTACTAATCCTTGAGTACTATGGCTTAAAACTATTTTTAATAATCTTTAAATATTTTTTTTGTTATTTAACGACGCTATATCAGCTACGGGATTGATGCTAGCGAGGTGGTATTTCGCGAGATGGGGCTGAGAATTCGCCATAGATTACCTGACATTTGTCTTACGGTGGGGGAAAACCTCGAAAAAAACCCAACCAGTTAATCAGCCTAAGTGGGAATCGAACCCACGCCCGAACGCAGCTGCCGATCAGCAGGCAAACGTCTCAGCCGACTGAGCTACGTCGGTGACCCTCCTTCAGTATTAATGTATGATAATGAAACAGCGAGAAAAAATGTAGATTTTGATATATCCGGTGAAAGAGGTATGAAAACATATTTCTAGTTGTATTTTACAATATATATATAGTTTCTAACTACTGTCTTCTTCCGACGAGTTTAGCGCTGGACCTGAGGTATTCTTGCCATCGGTGCGGGGGGGTTGCAGGTAGATTCTTTTGTTGCTACAGACAAGCCGAGCCGAGTGGAGTGGGAAGTATTAATCGTCCAAAAATATGCAGTCTTCAGTTTGTAGTAGTGTGTGAATATTTCATATACATTGTTTACCTAGGCCTATATGGTTTTGTTATTAATATATTAAATATATTTTTGCAATTTTTGCTCAAACATCTCCCTGATGTTAGCTATGTTAATATTATATGAATTACTCATATTAAATATTTCACCGTTAGAAGTCATTTTTAAGGAAACATGCTGTGCAAAATTTTTGGTTTTATTCTATCGGGATTTTAGAATATGTGTGGTTGGTATCGTGAAAAACAGATTCCCATAATGTCATGCGAAAATCATTTGTTGGTGATATCTTAAAATGCAAATCAAGTAGTTTTACTTCTCAAGTATATATACAGTATATTTAAATTGATTACGCCACAAATTTTATTCATTTCTACTAATCACTAAATTTTATAGTATGATTCTTCTTTTCATTTAAATTATTATAGTTTTATTATGATTTTTCCTATTTATTTATTTTATTGTATTTGTATTTCTGGTGGTGTGATGGCTTTAACTTCACCAGAATAAATAGATAGATAGATAGATAGATAGATGGGTGGGTGGGTGGGTGGGTGGGTGGGTGGGTGGGTGGATGGATGGATGGATGGATGGATGGATGGATGGATGGATGGATGGATGGATGGATGGATGGATGGATGGATGGATGGATGGATAGATAGATAGATAGATAGATAGATAGATAGATAGATAGATAGATAGATAGATAGATAGATAGATAGATAGATAGATAGATAGATAGATAGATAGATAGATAGATAGATAGATAGATAGATAGATAGATAGATAGATAGATAGATAGATAGATAGATAACTAAATAAATAAATAAATAATAAATAAATAAATAAATAAACAAACAAACATATAAATAAATAAAATTTTCTACAATACTTTCCTTCTCTGAACGCGTAAGTACGAATGGTTGTATCTCTATCTCGCCAAAAATACGTTAGAAAATTAATAGGCATACTGCTCTCGTAAATTGGGCGAATGTTTTCAGTATGATTGTACTTCCTTCCAGACTGCCGCTGTCACTGTCCCCTCCCACTCCAGTACCGCGTTAGACTAGTCGGAACCGCATTCCTCTCAGCACTAAACTCCTCAGAGGATGACAATATCAGGATTAATGTTTAGGTTACAATTTTCAGATATCCAAGTGATATACTTTCCGAAGACATAGTTTATATTATGAAACTGTATATAAAAAAAATGTGTATGGAAATGGATGTTTAAAAATAAACATAAACACATAATTATTGCTTAAAACTCACATAAGAAAAGAAAAGGAAGGAAAAAATATAGTTTTAACAACTTCAAATTAGTATAGGCGTAACTCTGAATATATTGAGAATGGAACCCATGTTTATATGACAGTTCTTGCTCAGGATGTCTTCAGAAATTAGCTTCGTAAGTGGCGGTAGCGCCTCGTGAATCACCCTGTGTAATTGCTGATAGATTTGGATAATAATTATAACTTAAAAATGAAATTATTGATTTCGAAAACGAATTATTTTAGGACTTGCGGCTATAATTTCATATTCGAAAGATTACATAACGAAATAATTACAGAAGTTGAGGAATTCTCCGAAACAACAACTTAAATACAAAATCTTGAATTTGAAACACAGTGCATCAAATATTTTAGATCTGGTATAACAGCATTACGCAGAACTACAGGGACATCATTTTATTTTTACTTGCATTTTTATTGTACCTGCATTTCTGAATGTACTTCACTCTCACCCCTTCACTAATGTCCTTGCTCCCGTCAGACACACAAACTTACGGCCGCTGTTGCATTCGAAGTCTTCAAGCAGTGAAGTAAACACTGCAGTGTATAGTGTGTTTCATAAATATGGTTGCGTTTTCTATAGGAGAAAGAACCTATATTAATAATATCGTACTAAAAAATTATATTCAAGAAACGATAAATTCAATTTCAGAGAATATGCTTCAAAATGTTTTTAATAATATGCGTACTGAATTGAAGCCTGCATTGTAATGAACGGCAACCATTTTCAGCAACTTGTTTAAAAATTCAGATTAGCTTTTTGAATTGAGGTGGCTAGAAGCAAAGGAATGCTAGTGACATTTGTAATAACATGAGTTAAGAGTATCCAGTGTAAGCTAAAGTATCTAAAATTTTAGTGGCAAAGGGATATTTTAATCGCATCACACATTAAAATTTAAATAAAAAATTTCACCGATTTTACGAAAGCTTAAATATTTAAACCTCATTTTCTCAAAAGTAACTTAAGTCACTTACAGCCCTTTACTTATGACCCCCTCAATTTAAATGCACTCTCTATATTGTATGTTAACACCAATAATTAATATGCTAAATAAAGTAGACATTACATAACGAACATAGCCGCCTGAAAAGTTGAGTTTTTGAACAAAAAATGTTACTAGTCTACTGTAAAGGTAAAGGTAAAGGTATCCCCGAAACATGCGATGAAGGCATTTGGGGGGCATGGAGGTAGAGCCCTATGCTTTCCATGACCTCGGCACTAGAATGAGGTGGTGTGGTCGGCACCACGCTCTGACCGCCTTTTACCCCCGGGAAAGACCCGGTACTCATTTTATATGAGGCTGAGTGAACCTCGGGGCCGTTCTGAAAGTTTGGCAACGAGAAAAAATCCTATTGTATTTTGATAAATTCCGTAAAAGTGATGATCAAACTGAAAATCGTAATATCGTATTTCCCTACTTTTCTCTCCTCCTATACCTAGTAAAATGATTTGTTTACATATTGCACTAGTAACATCAAACTTCTGTAATGGAAGGGTGAAACAGTGTTTCCGAGTATTGCCAGGTTAATGTTAAAAATGTTGGTAAAAATAAAGTGATGTCCCTGTACATTCAAATGTTTATATGTTGGAAGGAAATAAAATTGTGTGTGGAGGAAGATGAATTATTAAGATTTAAATAAATGCTGGAAACGGAAAAGCGACATAATGTACATTAAGTACCCACTCCAAGGAACGCCTCAATTTTTGTGAAGAAAATGTAATGTAAGAAAAATAAGAAAGAGAGTTACGTCGATATCACACATCATTTAATGCGAGAAAACAAAATGATAAGGAAGAATCTACAATACACTACATCGGGACAAAAAATAAAGGGGGAACTGATGGTAAAATTTATACTCTTTCATTTGTTTTCTAGAATATAAAGTTTATAGTCATAAAGCGACACTTAGGGCCAGTTTGTCCTAGTAATGTTTAATTTTGCTTAACGAATGTTAAATTAACAGTCTGTTTATTTTTAACGCTTTGTTAATGTATTTTCCATTTGTTAAACATAATTTTGTTTAAGATAACCAACACTTAACTATAACGTCTGTTAGCACTATTTTAACTACTCGACAGCAGTTGGTAATGATTCTACACATGTAAGACAATTTTTGATTGGCTAAAATTAATCTTTAAATTCTATATTATAGAGTGAGTCATGAAACTTGCATAAAATGACAACCTGTTATAGTAGGCCACGCTCCATAAACAAACAGTTGACAAATGAAAGTTGTAGGTGACGTGCTGAATAATAATTACAAAGTAAGGTTATATTTCCTCATTGCTATTATGGATACGAAATACGAAAGAAATAAAATAACACTGATGTATTTAAACAGTCCAAAGTATTTTTAAATGTTATATTACCAGTCATATGCTAAACATTCCCTACAGAGAGACACAAAATATTAATTTCGCAACTTCTGTTCGAACAGCTGTGGAGGCATCGGCCATATTTAACTAACTGTTAAACGAGTTAACTGGCGGAAATCCTACATCTAAAATTAACAAACTGTTAACAATCTGTTAAACCAAACTGGTGTTGAAAACATACAATTTTATTAATTAACAAACTTTTTAGAGTTTAACAGTCGTTAAATTTACTAAAAATACTTGGAAAAACCGGCTATAAGGCTGTCGTAACGGCGTGGGAATTCAGGAAATACTCTGGTTTGTTTCAGGCACTGCATTTTTCGTCACTCATTAGTCCCAAGTGAACTGTTTAGGCCTAATATTACTTTACACAGCTCATTTTTCTCTACGGGTTTATGAGAAAGCATTCCGTTAAATATTCATAATTTTGAAGTAAAAAGGTAAGTCATAGAAAATTTAAGAAGAGTGGATAGCTGAACCAGAAGCACTCTAAGGAATGTAGTGTTCGTGTTACATTATTTTAAGAGTAAACTTGTGAAAGATGTCTAGTCACCCTTCATATGAAACTAAGATCAATTACATATTCCTTCTGATGTTACAAATCGTGATATTCAGAAGAGTTTAGAAACAGAATTTCATAGAGCAAGCTTGATGCGTCGAGATCAAACAGATTATTAAACTGGAGAGAGCTTCCAAGCAGGAGCATCCATGTCGTCATCAGCAGGGACGAGACGGAGGGGCTAACGTTCGCACGCTTGAAGAGAACTCTCCTTAAACCGACCAGACTGCAGACCGGCGAATGCTTTGATGGCACATCAAATACGCTGAGTACCGTCCTTGCTGACCACACCACCTCATTCTAGTGCCGAGGTTAAAGAATGCATAGAGCTCTACTTCCATGCCCTCTTGTCCCCCATGACATGTACCCTACCCACATAATATCAGAATTTGTATAACAAATTATGTCCATCAATTCTTATTACAGTAGATCCTCTATTATCCGTGGTAATGAAGGGGATGGGCTGAACGGTTAATCGAAAAAAAACGGATAATCCGTACGGTAAGAGATTTTTATAAATTATGTGCATAAGCCTAATACTTAGGCCTATAATTTCGTGATTTTCTCCGTGGTCATGTTTTTAACATGCTAGTTAGTGGATCAGAAGTTCACTAATTTAAGTCCGGTTGTCAATGACGAGTTTTAAGGGCCAAGGGAATCCTGATGGTTGACTGTGGAAAGATAGAAGGCGTGTTGCAGATATACATTCTCGTACTTTATTCACTTTATCACTGTTTTTATTTTATTAAATCGCTCACAGCGTAACGTCACTTTCGTACTCATTTGACAAGAGCTACAGTTTCTCCAAACCTCTCAATTATTTACACTTTTTTCGATACTAACTGTAAGCACAATCATGCAATACATTTTGCATAGAAAGTAAACAGTACAACCACTCGAACAGTAGGACAAATTTAATACTGATTGGTGCATGGGTTTGCAAGTGTGTGAAAGTCCTTAGAGTCATTTATTTCAAAGTAGATACCGTAGTGACTATTTTGCAAGTTGGAAAAAAGCACCCTCTCCCACAAATAAGAAGTAACTGTTCCTGTTACTTGAAGAGCGTGGAAGAATTCTTAGTAGACACTGTGTAAAAGGTTTCTAATAACCCTTTAAAGTAAAAATACGTACTAACAATCTACAGGACTTCATATTTTGTTCTGCAGCGAAAAAAAAGGGAGGGGAGAGATAGAGAGAAAGTCGGATAATCCGCCGATCGGTTAATAGGGTGACGGATAATCGGAGTTCTACTGTATTGCATTTATAACGATAGAGTTATAAATTCCTAACAGTGAGTAGCTTCAATACTTTTTTTACTTTTTTATTTTAGTAGGTTATTTTACGACGCTTTATCAACAGCTTAGGTTATTTAGCGTCTGAATGAAATGAAGGTGATAATGCCGGTGAAATGAGTCCGAGGCCCAGCACCGAAAGTTATCCAGCATTTGCTCGTAATGGGTTGAAGGAAAACTCCGGAAAAAACCTTAACCAGGTGACTTTCCCCGACCGGGAATCGAACCCGGGCCACCTGGTTTCGCGGCCAGACGTGCTAACCGTTACTCCACAGGTGTGGACGTTTCAATATTGATGTAGTAAACGTCACAAGAATTATTTCCTTCATGTGAAATGTTTCACGAGAATAAAATAAAATTCTCATAGTGACAGCTAAAATGCTGTGTCCATACTACTTAAGTTTTTAAAATGGAGCATGATTATGTCCAGATAAATGTTTGTTTAATAATGTAATTGAGAAAAAATTACAGAAACATTTGATATTATCAAAACTTCTTCATTTATGTCTGAGTTTATATTTCCTTAAATATGATTACATAATTACTCTAGTCCAGTAAGTCAGTCAGGTCTGTTACACTATTCTGTTCCTATGGATACAAGTTGAAAAAGAAATCCCACAGATGTCAGCACAAGCCAAGATGATGCACAAAGACCCATTTTGATTATACGGCTGTGTTCACCCATTTTGATTTGACGAGTTTGTGTGTCATACTCTTGCTTTATGTTTTAGTCTAAGAGTGCATTTTTACTCTGTCAGATCTGTTTGTGTTGTGTTTTCCACAAATAACAACATATAAAGTCAAGATCAAGAGGACATAATAGTACACGTGTCCAGTAGTTAAGTTGCTATTTTGAAGATTTTTAGCAAAAAAAAAAAAAATTAGGTTAGCACCTGCTTGTTTGCTTTGTCAAGTCTGTTGCCTGTCAGATCTGTTACTCCATGTCATGGCTGTTACATCATTCAAAACAGTGCTGTAAAGCAAGGTGAGTGTACAATGGCTGATTACTATGGCAGAGACATTGCACTATATTAATAAATGCAGAATATGCACTAAATAGTACTTTAATTTTGACGTTCTCAATCGTCCATTTGTTATACAAATTTTGCAAATGATCCAACAATATTAACACTGGCCAACAAAATTAAACATACATATATTTTGTTAAAAGATAACTATATATCCTATTGATATTAATAACATTATACAGTAACTTGTTTTAATAATTGGAGCGTATGAAATTGACAGAATAAAAATTTACTGAGTCACTGGTTGGGAAGAAACTGCCTAATGAAGGATGCAGTGGAAGAAATGGTCTTCGGGAGAAGAGTTCGGGGCAGAAGAAGATATCAGATGATAGACGACATTAAGATATATGGGTCATATGCGGAGACTAACAAGCAAACGTTCTGATGGGGGCAGATAAAAAAGTTAAAATTTTTCCTTCCACCATGTTAATAATGTCAAAAGAAGTGCTTATACAAATTTTGGCTACTCGACCGCAATTACGGGGGCCGTAAAAAAATAAGTTCGCCAGGGGCCGTTAACAGAAAAAAAACACAATTTCATTAGACAAATTTATTGGAACAGACACAGCAATTATTGAGCTATTTCTCAACATATTTTCCACCGGAATTCATACATTCTCCTTTCATGGGATCAACAGAGAGAGGTACAGACGTAGTCAAACGCTGGTCCCGATCTGAGGTGGCTGACTTGTACGACACAAAAATTGATCCCATGGTATGACAAATATCTCAATTCCAGTGGGGTCTATGTTGACAAATACCGCAACAATTGCTGTTTCTGTTTGAATAAATAATTTCATGCAATTGTGCTTTTTTCTATAAACGGCCCCAGGGAAAATCACTTTCTGGACGGCCTCGTAATTGCGGTCGAGTGGGCAAAATTCGTATAAGCACTTCTTTTGACATTATTAACATTGTGAAAGAAAAAAAATTAACTTTTTTATCTGCCCCCATCAGAAAGTTTGCTTGTGAGAGAGAGGCACAACATAGGAAAGATTGGAGATCGCTGAGTTTGCAGTGAAATGCCTATTTTTGGGCAGAATACTATGAATGAATGGATTTAATATTATTTTATTATGTTACTAGCCGTACCCGTGCGCTCCGCTGCACCCGTTAGAAATAAATATAAAGTAATTACATAATTAAAATAGGACATTTGATCCAGGGAACATTCGTGTTTGATAGAAGGATAAATCGTTTAATATGTTACTGAATTTAAATTGTATTTAAATAATTAAAATTCGGTAATTTTGGTCCAGAGAGCAATCATTTGGTGCAATGACAATTCCTTTAACATGTTTCTTAATTGTTATTAGGCCTACATGCAACCATAGTTTAATGAAGATTGACATATCATTTAGTTTTAATGTGTATACTTTGTATTACTTGCTATATGTTTCAGAAGTTACTATAATAACACAATAGAATTATGTCCATGTAGAGAAACTACACTTTCCAATGGTGAAATAATAATTAGACAATTAATTAGCTTCCGATATTACTTCATACAAACACAGAAACATTCTCTTAGGCTATGTTTAATACCTTTCGATTGTTGTTGTCCAAGGCCACTTATAGACGAAATCGTTTGTTTTTATTTCAGTACAGCGCCTTAGATGGCGTTGTTATTGTAATTTTAAAACTCATTTATCTCATTAAATATCAGTCCTATCAAAATTTTATATAGAATAAAACTTATCGGAAATTATTTTTAAAGAAACTTCTGTTATGTAATATTTTTCAAGAAAATTAATAATAAGCGATATATTTCGATTTATTTAATTCAGGCCCCCTTATAACCCCTCTTTTAAATAAAATATTTTGAATGCCATATAGCCTAAAACCTAAGTTACAACGAACTTAATTTATATTCCAATTTTCATAAAAATGGGTTCAGCCATTATCGCGTGAAAAGGTAACAGACATCCAGACAGACAGACAGACAGACAGACATACAAAAATTTCAAAAAAGCGATTTTCGGTTTCAAGATGGTTAATTATACATGTTAACACCAATTGTTTTTGGAAAGTCGAAAATTACCAGAAAAATTTTGGCTACAGATTTATTATTAGTATAGATTAATGGATTCATTTATCATTGTGAAAATTTTCAAAATAACAACCAAATATTTTTGTAGGGAAATGTGCCAAAATAAGAGTATAAACATGCGTCATGTAATAGTCACTTTGAAAACTAACAAGGATCTTTGAAAGTGGTCGAATATTAAAAGTTTTTATACCCATAAAAATTAGTTCAGAATCCAATCTTTAAAAAAGATCTAAAATTATATGTCGACAATTTTAACTTCTTGGTTTCATTAGCGTTAGACTTGTTACCGTTGGAGCCATAGTGGAGATAGTTTACGCATACATGCAACTGCAGTCCACAATTTTCACACCGAACTTTAAAAGAACGATTTCAAATAGTCGCAACTGTTTATATAATTATCAGTGGCGTAGCATGAAATTTTGAGCAGGGGAAGCTAACTCAAGTTGTCTTTCATGCAATATGAGAAAACGTATTACAAAAATACAGCCTTAAAATAAATAGTAGTCAATGTAAAGTCAGCAGTCGAAGATTGTTTGGAACATCGTAAGTGATACCAATAAGGCATGACCTCAAATGATACGTAGTAAAATATGATTTTACGATTTACACATATCTCTAACAAATAGACACGTATACGTATAACATTAGCTCACTCCCTGTCATACTTAGAGAAATCACAATATTAACGGTCAATAGATACAGTATTAGTATCATTACGTAAGTATGCGTCTGTCTTTTGGTTGTGTCCTTCATTGACAGCAAGGGAGTCGGTCATTTGTTTTTTAAATCACACTTTTGTTCGTAAGTCAGTCTTGATAATACAATTGCCCCAAAAACTCAAGTAAATTAGTGTCAGGAACTGTTATTTCGCTCATTATTTATTATATCAGCCACAATGCACACTAACACTTCAACTGAACACAACTGAAGAAAAGGGATAACTCGGAAACTACTTATTTTAAATGTTAAAGCTAGCTTCTTGCGAGCCTTGCGACTAGGGTAGTTTAGTTACAAAGGGATGGAAAATCTGCGGGGTGGATTACACAGAAGAAACCAGTCTGCTTGGAAGCTGGTGTGTGCAGGCTTCTTGTTTACTGCTGCATCACAAATCATCCTCAGCTGCCGCATCACAATATTTAACGCGTAAATATAAATTCTATTAAAATTAATAAATAATTTTGTCCATAAACTGCAGGTTTATTGTGAAATTATTATTAACTGGGGAAGCTGAGCTTTTTAGCTTACATTGACGCTACGCCACTGATAATTATGTGAGATATACTTCCCCCGAGTTATTCAATTTGGCGTAGGAATATAAACATCTCATTCAAATCAATAAAACCAGAGTTTGAAAAGGCTCAATTTGTATCAAAATTGAGCATTAAAGTCGAATTATTTAACAAACAACTGCTGAATAAACAAAATCAACTCTGATTTAATACAAATATAGTCTAGATGAGCATACAAAATTACGAGTGTTATCGAAGTGTTGTAATTAAATCCTGTTCAAATAAAAATATGAAAACAGAGATGCAGATATTATATTGTGAGCACATCAACAAGTGGATGGAAACTATTAGTTGAAGAACATAACTTTATAATATATCGATAAACTTACTCCTATTCAGTGGTGGTTACTTTGGATCTCAATATCGCTCGTTCGAATCCAATAGACTTTAAGGGGACACTCAACTTAAAAATTGGAGAAAAAGTGTCATAGAAATGAAAAATTAAATTTCTACACTAATTTACGTGACAGAACTAAATCAATAGGCAGAATTCTTCCCCTATTCATTGAGAAGTAACAGTCAAATGCACAAAGCCAAAAGATAAAAAATGATAATTAAAAGTGATATTTCAATTAATGATTGATTAAAAATTGAAATATTTTTTATTTTGAAAAGTATTGGATCTAATGAGCTGAGATTTTGCATGTTACTTTCCATGTGTATATTAAACTTTTTCTCCAAATTTTAAAAAGATTGGTCAAGTAGGAAAAAAGTTCCAAAATATAGTTGAGTGTCCCCCTAAAGCAGTGATAAGAAAACCTTAATACATTTTGCTTGAAAAAAGAAAACACTACAAGAATAATAACTATTTCATTTGAATGTCCACAGAACTGGTTAGGTCCAGTAAATGTATTTAACGTGTATAACTTAAAAAAAACTTTTTTTTTTAAATATAGGGTCATTCATAAGTCCGTAAACATTAAAAAATACGCTATACTGGAGAATTACCACGGTAGCTTTGAACCGTGCCGTTACGTTTGCCACCAAATTTAACTACATGCAAAATGTTGCCAACATAAGAACATGATTTTGTCTGTGGTGTCGTTAGAAGGAGAAATTTGTTTCTTTTTCTCTCTACCTCCTTCGTTCTGAACATTCCTGAGAGATAGCACCACTGTTACTCTCATCTATTGCAATGATTTTTCCCTGGACCACCAATTTGCTTGGATGACATTTCTATATAGAAGATTAAGACAGATCTTACAAGCGATCTCCAGTTCCTAACAGTATGGTCATCAAAATTGTGTGTCCATTTTATCTCGAAATAAAATCTCTTTCGCATTTTCTTTTGTTTCATCACGGCCAAATGGATTTATCTCTTCGGTATCGATGTTTCTAGTCGTTCATGGCCTTTATGACAGTTTTTGTTTAGTAATATTGATAGACGGTAATATAATTAAAACGGTGAATAATTTCATGGCCCCTAAAAGTTTTTTTTTTTTTTTCGTAAAAGGCTAGGTATTTTTTCTAGGCCACAAATAAAACTGCAACGCGGTCATAATTATGCACTTAATGCTTTGGTGAACATTGACCGGAAATTTACTTTCCGCTATTTAAATGATATTCCGTGAACCACACCCTTTTCGTCTTTATTTCGTTGTCATAACCTACTTTAAGATCTTACTACATAAGCATTTTATTTTAGTGTATTCAAAAAATCGTCTTTGTACTGCATAAATCTTGCACTTGACCGATAGAGTGATTTATTTAAGAATATAGTCGCGAATTTTACTACCACCATTTCGATTGTCTTCTGTTTGACACGGCTCGGTACGGCCCGGTCACTAGGGGCCAGCGAGTAACGTCGACTATCGACATTGCGTATTATCCAGTTGTTCCAAAAAATATTCACCACAAATAAACTACACTACGGATGACGGTAATTGAAGGCTCCTTTCGAAAAGGGAGTGGTTCCACTTTTTGATGAAATTAATATTTTGCATGTTTCATGCGTTACATAACATCCCCTACCTTTTTGGTGCAGGAACTGTGTGATTCGGAGCACTTGGTAATAAGTTACAGTGGAATTGGAGCTTTCGTTGCAAAAAAGAGTCAGCTCCTGGAGCTATATACAGACTCAACTGTAAGTAGTGTTATTAATTTCAGGGGACTATCCTTTGAGATATTTCAAATAAAAATTGTTTAATATAATTTTGCTCTTTCTTCTTCTTTTTGAGATGAAACTTGTTTTATATTAAACATACCATAGCGTGTTTTGGTAAATCCATTGATTTATTTCTCAATATGGTCAGTCATTTTAAGAGGGCAGTATATTATGATAAGAAATTATTGAAATAATTGTATAGTTTTGTTCTTTGAATGTGCAGAAATTTGATTCAAATAAAAAAGAGAGACAGGTTAGAAGATAGAAACAAAGAGTAAAAGAGAGAAATAAAAGAAATAGAGAAATAAAGATATGAAAAAGAAACAAAAAGATCAGGTGGCCCGGGTTCGAATCCTGGTCGGGCAAATTCGGTTCCGGACAATTAATAATAATAATAATAATAATAATAATAATAATAATAATAATAATAATGATTTATTTCAGCTGGCAGAGTTAAGGCCGTAAGGCCTTCTCTTCCACTCAACCAGCAAAAAGTGTAACTTATACTGGGTGTTAATTTCAAAGTGTGTCATGACGTCACTGTTGTTGGGTCACCGATTTGAAGCGAGTTTCAGTTTATATGTTAGAGAAGTTGCCTATTATTTAAGGCGTTCTTCAATCTGAACTTGAGAACGTGTACGGTATAACTTGAACGTCGTAGTAACAGATGGCGGTTTGTACGGTCTGTGTGCTACCATAACCTCTTTCGAACTGTGTTTTGCGCCGGCAAGTCGTACGCAGGGTATTTGTTATTATCGGTTGCGTACGGTAACATTCCACAACACAAATCAAATGCTCCGTGTCCATGTTGACCGTCGAAGTTAATGTCAACAAATACGTAAGTAATCGTCTTAACCCTCTCCCCATATCCCGACAGTACGTATTTCCAAACAGTTCACATTCCTGCCACTACCGGCGTTACCGTACGTATCGGCACGTACTCTTCAGAATGAACACCGTACTTGCTAGCCAACTTCTCTGCCTCTTAGATTATACACCTGAGCTGCGGAAGTGTAGGAAGATTGAATACTCTAGGCTCATCGACTAGCCACATGACGGCATACAGCGAGCCAAGACACATTTTGAACTGAACACCCAGTATACATACAAAGAATTCAACAATTTGATTTAGATGAGAGTTACATGTACACAAGAGTTATTTACGAATTAAACAACAAAATACTATGAACTATTAATTAAACACTGAGATAAATTGTGTAGCAGAATTAAGCTAAAATTCATAGAATGTTAATATATTTCAAATAATATTAGATAATAGAAAGAGATTATTATGAGACGATTTTGAAAATACAGCACTATCAGGATGATGTCTAAAGAAAAAAGTAACAATGTAGTCAGTGATAGTTTAAATCAGTATGATTGGAGTGAAATGCTAATAAGGTTATCTTTTAAGCTGTTTTAAAGGTGTTTATTGTCTTGCAGCCCCACAGAAAATTGGTAACTGGGACAATTGGCCACAGAAAATAGGTAATCGGGACAATTCGCCACAGATAGACAATTCGCCACAAATAGACAATTTATTTAAATGTGAATTAGTGGCAAATATGATAACTTTCACGTTGTCCTCCGGTTGAAAATACAACAACCACCTTTCCTCTTGTACGGTCTTTGTGTATCTGCCGGCTATAACGTTCAGTTCGTCAATATTCCTTGGTTCAGGTGGTAGGTGCAGCTTCCTGGCACGGCGCACAGTTTTTTAATAGTTGGTTTCTTCGGTAGATTCACATTGGCTTCGCTTGCAATACGCTGTAACTCTTTTTGAATAATGACAGACGTTGGATCTCGGGAAGTCCCCGCCCTTGCCTTCATGTTCTCTACACATTCCTTTGCCTTAATTTTCCCCAGTCTGCAGAATGATTCTTGTGTTCAGACGGGTCTTTGACGACGCTGCTTCCACCTTCTGATAACGTGACTGTTGCATTACACCGCCACACATGTCACGGCGCCAAACAACTCCATTCTTATTTTCTCTAAGTCTCGTGTACATGTAGCCAAGATATATTAATTTGTCAAAACCTCTATCTGACTTTGTGAAGCGAATTTCTTCCGCCATAGTTCCGAATTAGTTTGCAGCTTCTGGATTTGTCTTGTGTTACCACAGAAATATATTATAAAATTGTTGCGAATTTGAGTATTGCCTTGAATTTTAAATTGTGGCTAATTGTCTTTCATACGAATTTCAATTCTGTAGCGAGTTGCCTCTGTGGCCAATTTTCTGTGGCGAGTTGTCCCCAACCCGGGCAAGTTACCTGGTTGAGGTATTTTCCGGGGTTTTCCCTCAACCCAATATGAGCAAATGCTGGGTAACTATCGGTGCTGGACCCCGGACTCATTTCACCGGCATTATCACCTTCATCTGATTCAGACGCTAAATAACCTGAGATGTTGATACAGAGTCGTAAAATAACCTACTAAAAAGAAAGATATAGGAATTATATAGCGCGTATGAAAAAATACACAGATTTTGTTTGAAGTGAAGACCTCAATTTTCACAGGCATTTGGTCCCTGTATAAACATTAGGAAGTTTCATATAAAGTGTAAGGACAGTAGGGATGTCAAACTTTTGGTAGGGGCTGTACTGATATTTAATAACGAAATGTTCTACAATATGAGAACTCGGAAGAGATATTTTATGGTTACATTATGTAATAGAGGGAAATTTGATGCAGCAGCTGCTTGCTAGCAGTGATCCCACTCTGTCAATCGCACGAGTCGCTATTAGCAATGAATACCATTAGCCTAGCCTGCACTAAATGTATTCAGTCCGACAGCGGGAGCTACACTCGGGCTCAGTTCTCAGGAGAATCAGAGCGGATACATTTCTGCTAAGTGGAAGGTGCACTTCTCGTGTGAAAGGAACCATCTTCCATATTATTCAACTTACATAACTTTAGTCTATTAGCGTTTCTTGCGTTTTCAACAGTTAAGCAACACCGATGGCTATATTATTTAGCGAATTTATAGTCGTGGTGATTTTATTATGTATGTATTTATTTACACTGCAAGTGGGCACTCACCCGGTGGCAGTGGTATACACAATATAAACAATACACAAAAAACTGATAAGCAATGCACAATAAATTTACAATACACAATACAATTATACAATAAACAATACAACTTTATACACAATACAATAAGAATACACAAATCAATAAGAATACACAATATAATTTACCACAATAATAATAAAACATAAATAAAATACCTAATTTTACATTACAACCTACATAATTATGTATAGGCCCTACATAAGTTTCAATAATCTTTCACTTTATTCTCATCTCACTCACTGTAGTGGCACTATGACGCATTTCACTGACACTTTAGCACACATTTCACTGACACTATAGAACACATTTCATTGACGCTATAAATTATCACTGATCGGAACTATTCACTGCACTGTAAAACCATAACTTCACTGACTCACCTCGCTTCACTGATACAACAGTTCAAATAAGTCAAATAATTACACCCTTATGCATACTGTACTTATAAGCAGAACTACATTTAAACTAAACATTTCTAGTCTAAGGCCCTCTTACACGCTATTTTTAAATAATTTACAATTCAAACCAAGGAAGTAACTCGTCAGGCTAAATAAATACATGTCACCTTAAAAAATTAAATGTTAAATGTCACCTTAATTTTAATTTGCACTTGATACACAACTTTTTAAATTATTCTTGAAACTCCTTAAGGAAGGACAGCCCTTAAAGACCGCTGCAGGTAGGTAATTCCAATCATTTATAGTTCTATTTAAAAATGAGAATTTACCTACATCCGTTTTCTGTTTCCTACATTTGATTTTAAAATCATGATCGTTCCTACCATAGTATGTTGGCTTTTCTAACCGAGTCGTTATGTTTACCCTTACTTTCTGACCTAGATGTGCTCTATACAATGATGTTATTCTAGTTTTCCTACGTCTGTTTTCCAAAGTTTCCCATTTAAGTTCTTTTATCGTATCGTTTCCATCTTCTCTTTTACCTTTAACAAATTTAGCTGCCCTATACTGGATTCTTTCTAAGGAATTTATCTGATATATTCTATAGGGATCGCAACATATAGTTCCGTATTCCATTAACGGTCGCACTAACGTTAGATATGCTATTTCCCTCGATTTGGGGCTAGCCTTTCTCAAGATTCTCATAATAAAGTGAAGTGCCCTCCATGTTTTACCCGTAACATTATCAACATGCTCTCCCCAAGAAAGTTTGGAGTTTAAATACACTCCTATATATTTACAACATTGTTCTTGCGGAATTACAACACCACTGAATTCGTAATTAAGACTAGTTTCCTCTCGGGTTTTACAAAATGTCATAGATTTACTTTTAGAACCATTTATTTTCATCCTATGCATTAACGCCCAGTTATAAATTTTATTCAAGTCTGTTTGAATAGCATCTATATCTGAATTATTTCTAATCTTTCTATAGATAATGCAGTCATCTGCAAATAGCCTCACATTTGATGTAATATTCTGGCATAGGTCATTTACGTATATTATAAAGAGTAATGGACCCAGAACGCTGCCCTGTGGCACCCCTGAACTTATATTTCCAATTTCAGATATTTCATGACCTACCCTAACTCTCTGGGTTCTACCTTTTAAGAATTCTTGCATCCATAGCACCACTCTTTTATCTATTCCTAGCCTACTTAACTTATCTATTAATATGTCATGTGGCACCCCAAATCAAATTCTTTCGAAAAATCAATCACAACTGCATCGATTCTTCCGCCTCTATCTACCTCTTCAGCTAGATCCTGAACCAGCGACGTAATTTTACTATCACATGAGAAGCCTTCCCTAAAACCATGCTGGCGGTAGTAAAACCAGTCTTTTGCATTTAGAACATGATGAATGTAATCCGATATCAAATGCTCCATGACTTTACATAGGACAGATGTAAGGCTAATCGGTCTGTAGTTTCCGACATCTAATTTATTTCCACCTTTATGTATCGGTACTACTATAGCTGATTTCCAGTCGCATAGAATAGCTGCATTGTTTATGGAAACATGAAATATAAGCATTAAGTATGGGGGTTACTACTCCTCCGTAAACTACAATAATGCTTTAAGCCTTGGTTTTTAACAACCGCCAATGACGCGTGCGTGAGCATGATGCGACACACAGAAGATAAATCTGTGTTTATTTAGAAGACTGGATTTTAATAGCCACGCTCGTGACTTGCGCAGTGACTCTGCGCAGGGCCCGCTACGCAATGCTATTAAACAGCGTATTCCGAATCTCACCGGACCGGTGGACAACAATGACGTGACGCTGCAGCGAAATAGAAACAAAACTGCTGGAAGGATCGATGGCTGTCATGGCGACTGTATAAGTTGTCTGTGCTACGCTAGCAAAATTTTTGCGAAATTTCCGTACTGCCATCTCGTTCAAAGAAAAGAGAGCATAACAATTTATTTCTTGAACCAGTAGTAATAACTGGTCCGTTGACATGTTCGCTCATAAGCCATTAACATATTGTTTTTACGTTGTGCTCATTACAAACAATACAGCAGAACACACCGCCATGACACAACAGTGCACGATGTCATCTGCTAATTCCCGCCCTATAGCCTACAAGAACAAATCAAATTCACTGATAGCGGATGATGGAGACTGCCATCACCTCTGCAAGCTGATGGCACCGGTGCGACACCGGTGGAGCATCAGTGAAGCCATAGGTGTAATTCGGAACACCGTGATGCCATCAGATTGCTCAGCGCTGAGATTCGGAATACACTCAAAGCTATAACAATTACCTTTGCTGATGACACTACATTCTTATGTTCTAGCTTTACTCTGAATGAATTACATGCTCTAACCAAAGATATTCTATCACAGATGGCTTTATGGTTTGAATCTAATGGTTTTTTGCTTAATCAAGAGAAAACTATCAACATAACTTTTAGCCTATATCATGTAATAAAAAAGGACAACATACAAAACTATACCAAATTTCTAGGACTTTTTATAGACTCCAGTTTAACATGGGAAAAACATATCGAATATATTATATGCACAAAGTTATCAAGAGTTATATATTTATTAAAGAAATTAGTGACTTGTGTTTCTCAAAATTATTTAAGATGTGCCTACTTTTCGTTCTTTCAGTCGATAATTCGGTATGCTTTAATTTTCTGGGAAAATGGTAACAAAATTGGGAGTGTCTTGATTTTGCAAAAGAAAGCCATTAGAATTCTATGTCAATCAAACTATCTTGAACATTGTCAACCACTTTTCACAGATATTATCATAAATTTATATATATATATATATATATATATATATATATATATATATACGACCTAGTCCTTTACACTCGACAAAATATAGACTATTACTCATTAGTAGCCAATATACATGATCATGAAATTAGAAATAGTGAACAAATTAATATTCCGTACTAAACTAGTACAATTTTTTCGGTAATGGGGATGAAATTATGTAATAAGCTTCCCAGTCAATATTATAAGTTACTAATCAATAGTTTCAAAACTAGATTTTATAATTGGCTTTTAATTAATCCTTTCTACTCTGTAGATGAGTTTCTTAACATAGATTCATATGAAATTGTTTTTTAATTAATAAATTTGTTTACATTTATTTACAAATATTACATTAAGAGTGAAGTGTTTTCATTCATTTTTAGAGTTTCAAAATATTTTGTGTTTTCATTTTAACTAAACTTTACTGTTTTCAATTATACGTGTATTTTAAAATATATTTTTTCTCTTCTGTATTGTGACGAAGCCTATCACTGTGTATGTTTAATGGCTTAATAAATTGAATTGAATTCAGACTTTGACTTCAGCGTGACGTGGAGTAGTGTGTTATGCACTGTGGTATAATGATTAGGGGTCGGAATTTAATTATGCATTATAAAGTAGTATTGCTGCTTCGTATATATCATGTTTAACCTAACTCTCATACAGATCTGATATGATAAAATTATATCAACTATATTTGGGTAAGCATGATGCACATTATGGTTGATGAAGCGTGGTTTACAGCGTTACGAAGTTTAAATATTTCAATAATATTAAACAATACCTAAAGGAGGCAAGTACTCACCTATTGAACTGCGCGCCTAGCCGTTCACATATGCAATTTACCGATGTAGCAGTTTTCAAGAGAAGCTGTGCTTAAATTTGTTCCGTCTTCTTCAAGGTTTTGTGATTGGACATATTATGCATTGCTTCCCACACCACAGCTAAGTATTCAAAAACATCTGACATCAGACGCGTATGGAAACGTGGTTAAATACATACAATCTAGCAATACTACTATATAATGCATATAATTCCGACCTCAAATAATGATACAGCCATACCTTTTAAAACGATTTCGAGATTTCCTAAAATACTGTTCTGGTATTGTGGTCTTCATATCATGAATTCCAAATAAGAGCTCGAAGAGAAATTATTAATACATTGTGTGCGTAATTTTCCTGTAATTTATGACGTTATCAAAAGTAGTACAAGAACAGGATTTCTAAGAAAAATACCTGGGATTGTAGCTTATCCTTTTATTGAAATTATTTGTGGCACCCTCAATTGCACAGTAAAGTAGTAGACCTAATCTTAAATAATTAACATCATCATTATCATCATCATCGTTATCATTATCATCATCCTTTCTTGAAGCAATAGCCAATAAGACAAGTGGGCCCAACACGAAACGCGCGAATTTCTTTATACCCCTAGCGAGTTGCACAGAATGACGGTCTGTTAAAAACCACGACAGTGCGCGCCACGGACACGTCAAACTTTTGATTTCACGTTGTGTCGCACCACGCTCACGCACGCGTCGTTGCTCGGTTGTTAAAAACCAAGATTTTAGATCAGTGGTCGTGAGCACTTGCTTGGTAACGTGTAAGAAATGTATCTGACTATGCACCGTCGTGCAGAAGAAAGGGGGAGGAAGCATATCCGCCAGCAGTTACGGATGCACGATAGTGCAATGTCTGACCCGCAGGTACGAGACGCTAGCCCGAGGGTGCACAGTGCTGATGACCGCTGCTTTAGACCATCAAAGAAGCAGACACATCAAGAACTAGGTGAGCAGAAATGAGATAATGAGAAAAACAGCGATTATTCTTGGTCAGACTGCAAAATTAACACAGAAATAGTAGAAGAATTGAAAATGGCTGCAGTTTTTGAAAGAAATATGAAAATTACAAAACAGAATGGTTGCAGCATGTAGACTGAATAACAAGGGACGGACGGCAGAAGATATTAAATATCTAGAAACCAACAGGAAATTCACCTGAGGAGTATCGGTTAGTGCGTCTGGCCGCGAAACCAGGTGACCCGGGTTCGACTCCCGGTCGGGACAAGTTTCCTGGTTGAGGTTTTTCCGAGGTTTACCCTTAAGCCAAAATGAGCAAATTCTGGGTAACTTTCGGTGCTGGATCCCGGACTCATTACACTAGCATTATCACTTTCACCTCATTCAGACGCTAAATAACCTAGATGTTGATAAAGCGCCGTAGAATAACCTTACTTACTTACTTACTGGCTTTTAAGGAACCCGGAGGTTCATTGCCGCCCTCACATAAGCCAGCCATTGGTCCCTATCCTGAGCAAGATTAATCCAGTCTCTACCATCATATCCACCTCCCTCAAATCCATTTTAATATTATCCTCCCATCTACGTCTCGGCCTCCCCAAAGGTCTTTTCCCCTCTGGCCTCCCAACTAACACTCTATATGCATTTCTGGATTCGCCCATACGTGCTACATGCCCTGCCCGTCTCAAACGTCTGGATTTAATGTTCCTAATTATATCAGGTGAAGAATGCAATGCGTGCAGTTCTGCGTTGTGTAACTTTCTCCATTCTCCTGTAACTTCATCCCTCTTAGCCCCAAATATTTTCCTAAACACCTTATTCTCAAACTAAAATAAAAAAAAAACAGGGAGAAGTAGGGACAAAAAGGGCCAAAAACTTAAACCTTGTTGTTGTTGTTGTTATTGTTGTTGATGAAGATGATGATGATGATGATGATGATAATGATAATAAAGATGATAATGAAATAAGTAAACACAAAAATAAATAAATAAATCGCCAAACTTGGTAATACCGTGTAATGGAGAGCTGAGATGCAGAGAGGACGCTGGCATGAAATAACTATTACTACAATGCAAACATTTTAAGCGAATTCTGCAACTGGTAATTTAGCGCTTCATTTTAAAAATATGTGCAACAGCAAATTAGTGCAGAATATATGAGTTATATCAATAACAGAATCAGTTTGCAGAAATAATTAAATGCATCAATTAAATAATCTCAGTTATTCGATATGCTACGGAACTTCAATATCACTACAATCAAAATCACATAAAAACCTCAGTTTAACGAGCAGCGGCAGCATTGTATGGGATCTGTATGTGAAACATATCGGATTTTAAACTAGTTAAATATATTTTATACAAAAAATATTTAAAATATTAATAATTTTTTTACATTCAATTAAATGACGAATATGAATTATTTCAATGTTTGGTTTGCAATTCTATACTTCAAACTGTAATGTTATTTATCACTGTATAATTATAAACACTTGTATAAAAATAAATTATGATTTAAAGGGTAAACTACCAAAGAGTAACAACAAGAAAGAGGAAAAAAATACCACCTGACTGTCATCAATTCCAGCGCTGATATAGTCCGGGTCAGCTTACTTAATACCCCAAGGGTGAAACTTAACCATTTTTCCCCCAATTATTACATAAGCTAGTGGATTATGGTGATTTTATAGTTTCAAAGTTGAAGGTCCTTTGCCAACTTCGTTTCGAATTTTGATACTGAGAAATACAACTGCTAATGATTTTCTAACTGTTATGTTGGCAGCAGTAACTGCCGTTGACAGTAGTGAAACTTCATAAAATTAAAATTGTTCTAGATTTCTGAGCCGATTACGGGAAGCTACTGTTTTCCTCCGACGAGTTTAGCGCTGGGACCTGAGGTATTCTTGCCATAGGTGCGGAGGGGTTGAGGTAGATTCTTTTGTTGCTACAGCCAAGCCAAGCCGAGCGGAGTGGGAAGTATTAATCGTCCAAAAATATGCAGTCTTCAGTTTGTAGTAGTCTGTGAATATTTCATATACATATTGTTTACCTAGGCCTATATGGTTTTGTTATTAATATATTAAATATATTGTTGAAATGTTTGCTCAAACATCTTCCTGATGTTAGCTATGTTAATATTATATGAATTACTCATATTAAATATTTCACCGTTACAAGTCATTTTTAAGGAAACATGCTGTGGAAAAGTTTTTGGTTTTATTCTATTGGAATTTTAGAATATGTGTGATTGGTATCGTGAAAAACAGATTCCTATAATGTCATGCGAACATCATTTGTTGATGATATCTTAAAATGTAAATCAAGTAATTTTACTTCTCAAGTGATTTCAGCAGTACAGTATATTTTAAATTGATTACTTTACAAATTTAATTCAATTCTACTAATCATTAAATTTTATACTATGAGTCTTCTTTTCATTTATATTATTGTAGTCGTATTATTACAGTGAAGATCCAAAAAACAACTCTTGGATTAGTAATAGAAGAGGGATATCATCCTGAGAGTGGACCAATGCCATAAAGATGTCCACAAACATCGCAGCAGTACGACCGGTGCCAGGTCGTTCCTTTCAAGATCAAAACTGCCGTCATCCAGGATGCAGCGAAGTAGAAACCCTTGGTCATGTTTTGGGTTATTGCCCTAAAGGAGAACTACTGAGGAACAATCGCCACCATAAAGTGAGAAGCTCCATCGCAACCACTCTTCGGAAGGCAAAGTGGGAGGTTTACGAAGAAGTGCACTGCTTGGCTGAAAATGGGTCAACGAGAAGAGCAGACATTATAGCCATTGATCGCCGGAATCAAAGAAGCCTCATTCTTGACCCCACTGTCCGTTTTGAGAAGGATGATCAACAAGCCAATAACGTTAACGATGAAAAGAAGTCTATTTACAACCCATGTATTCCTCACTTCAGTGAGACATACAAAATGAATATTAATATATGGGAAGTGAAAGGACTTCTTTTTGGCGCTAGGGGGACTTCATTTAAGTTAACCAAAACCATTCTCCTTTCTCTTAAATTTTCTAATGAGGACATTAACAAAATTTGTCTAATGGTATTGAGAGATTCATTATCCATTTTACACAATCACTTGTATAATACTATGTCATATTTTTTAAATTCATTTCATTACTCTTCAATGTATTTTCATCTCATGTTTCTCCGAAATCAAATTGTACTTTATTTTTAAATTTATCATTGTTCCGTATTCTCTCCGCAATCATATTGTATTTTTAATTTAACTTCTGTTTTGTATTCTGGATCCTAGTGGTCAGCCGTAGATTTCGGCCAGATGTCCCAAATTGTGGAATTTGTGTTTATTTTATTGTATTTGTATTTCTGATGGTGTGGTGGCCTTAACTTCACCAGAATAAATAAATAAATGAATGGATGAATGAATAAATGAATAAATGAATGAATAAATGAATAAATGAATAAATGAATGAATGAATAAATGAATAAATAAATAAATAAATCAATGAATAAATAAATGAATGAATGAATAAATAAATAAATAAATAAATAAATAAAATAAAATAAAATAAAATAAAATTATATTAAATTAAATTAAATTAAATTACAATAAATAAAATAAAATAAATAAAATAAAATAGAATAGTATATAATAGAATAGAACACAATACAATAGAATAGAATACAATAGAATAGTATACAATACAATAGAATAAATGAAATAGAATAAATAATATAGAATAAAATAAAATAAATAAAATTAAATAAATAAAATAAAATGAAATAAAATAAAATGAAATAAATGAAATGAAATAAAATGAAATAAAATAAAATAAAATAAAATAAAATAAAATAAATAAATAAATAAATAAATAAATAAACATATAAATATATAAACTAAATAAATAAATACATAAATAAATAAATAAAATTTTCTACAACACTTTCCTTCTCTGAACACATACGTACGAATGTTTGTATCTCTATCTCGCCAAAAATACGTTATAAAACTCATAGGCATACTGCTCTCGTAAATTGAGCGAATGTTTTCAGTATGATTGTACTTCCTTCCAGACTGCCGCTGTCACTGTCCCCTCACACTCCAATACCGCGCTAGATTAGTCGGAACCGCATTTCTCTCAGCACTAAACTCCTCAGAGGATGACAGTAGTGAAATTTGAACATACTAATAGTTAATTAATATCAGTATTAATATTAATATGTAACAGTTATTCTATGCGTTGTGGTTACAATTCAAGATTACAGTCGGATAAGTGTAAATAAATATAACATAGGCGTGATATGCACTTGGGTGATTGATGGAAATACCATTTGACATTCATTTCTTTCGTGTTTAGATTTTTATTACAATAATGCCAAAGAGACGAAATAGCATGGCAGTGACTCTTCGAACAAAGAAAGCTTGTGCCATTCAAAGTACTCTTCAGAAATCTATAGTTTATATGTAGGCTATAATGAACTGAAGAAAGACGATAATGAAAAAGGAATTATGTGGACAGAAACAGCAATCCTAACTAGAATAGTAAAATTATTAGGAGTAAGTATTCTTAAGCATACATTTCAAAGTGGTATTCGGTTTTCGGAGTTTGTACTAATCATTTCACGTGATCAAACAAAATACATTTTAAGGTTAGGTCTCGTGAATCGTAAACTGTTTAGCCAAAGCAATGAATTTCATATTGTCAGACAAAATACATTTGTGCGAGATCGTGCGTATTTGCTTGCTTTCCGCACAAAACCAATACGCGGTAAGTGTGAAATACCACATTCAGTATTCCCAACGTAACACACATAACAATTTCCCTCTTCTTACCGCTTAAGCGCGACATTCATTTTACTGCTTTAGGCTTTTAACATATTATTTTTAGAGACGTTTAACATAGTAATAATTATACATTGGAAACTTACCACTGCAATTTCACCTAAATTGCAATGTTAATTATTGTTTTTAAATATTTGCAAAAATTATGTAAAGTCTACTACTCCACGAAACTTATTGCATTCCTGATAAAAGTAACATTAAGGAAGCCGTGAAAAAATCAACGAGATTCCAGATGCCGATGTTATTACTGCAATATGTTATATAAATAATATTGTTAAAATATTAAAATGAAAAATAAATCATTACATAACCTTACCGTTTGTTTTAAGTTTGCATTTATAGACTGGGGGAAAAAAAAGACAACCGTATATCACGGCCTGCTGGAGTATAGTAAACACAGAAAACATTTTAAAGCAACAATATATTTTGGTGTTCTGAAGTTTCCGTCATTAAACAGAAACCAACATGGAGATTTCATTGCAACTAATTAGAAATTCGTCTTTCAGGTATGTAATAAACGATCTTCGCACAAAATAATGTACGATACACGAGCGGTATGTTTGTTTTCATGTTCTCGGAAATTAAAAAAGCTCAACTACGTTTCGCTTTTTCAATCTTTTCCTCGACCATGAAAACGTCAACATACCGCTCTTGTAACGTATATTACTATTTAATATTAGATCATATCAATTTACTAATTACCACATAATGTGAGAGATTCAGGAGGAAAATATAGGTCTACACTTTCACAAATTATTGAACCAGATGTGCTACGTAAAAGGCTAGATGTTTAGATAGCGTTCGGGTTATAAATCTTTTCTGCAATCCTTTTCTGCAGTATTTGTGATCTGGAACTTTTTGACGGGTAATAAATAGATATACAAACACACCTCACGTTGTTTTTGAGCACACTAGGGGACTATATCCACAAACACCTGCTGATATACTTGCGAAAAATGTCAGAAACATCCCTGATCTACTGTATTGGCGCAAGAGTGTTATATAGAAAGGGCCTCTATGCTTTTATAGTCTTTGACTTACTGGACTGTTTTTATTCAGTTTTCAGGACCATCAAGGGGTAACGAACAACTGATAAATATGCGAACTTTTTACGGTCAAAAACGTACAATACCTAAATAACGTACAAGTGATCACTATCAAGACATAACATGACGATTATAGATTGTCTTTATTACTTTTTTATTATTTAACGGCGCTGTATCAACTACTGCATTATTTAACGTCAATGGAATTGGTGATACATACATACTTATGGCTTTTAGGAACCCGGAGGTTCATTGCCGCCTCACATAAGCCCGCCATCGTTTCCTATTTTGTTCAAGATTAATCCAGTCTCTATCATCATACCCCACCTCCCTCAAATCCATTTTTTGTTAGCCTATCCTCGCATCTACGTCTCGGCCTCCCCAAAAGTCTTTTTCCTTCCGGCCTCCCAACTAATATTCTATATGCATTTCTGGATTCACCCATGCGTGCTACTTGCCCTGCACATCTTAAAAGTCTGTATTTAATGTTCCTAATTATATCAGGTGAAGAATACAATGCGTGCAGTTCTGCGTTGTGTAACTTTCTTCATTCTCCTGTAACTTCATCCCTCATAGCCACCAATATTCACCTAATCACCTTATTCTCAAACACCCTTAACCTCTGTTCCTCTCTCAAAGTGAGAGTTCAAGTTTCACAACCATACAGAATAACCGGTAATATAACTCTTTTATGAATTCTAACTTTCAGCTTTCTTTAAACTGGATGATAAAAGCTTCTCAACCGAATAATAACAAGCATTTTCCACATTTATTACGCCTTGACTCTGCAAAGTAAAATAAAATAAAATAAAATAAAATAAAATAAAATAAAATAAAATAAAATAAAATAAAATAAAATAAAATAAAATAAAATAAAATAAATTATTATGGCCAGCCTCATGGGCTAGTGGTCAAAGCTTCCGACTGCAGTTATGAGGTCCCGGGTTCGATTCAAGGTTCGAACACAGAAACTTTTGTTTAAAGAGGAATGTTCCTATGTTCGTCCATAGTCTGGAAATTAGATTAGGCTTAGGTTTAAGACCTCTCCTGTCACTTCATTATCATCCTATCATAATATCATCGGGGCAGCGTAATTCCGCCTTCCAGGCGCCCCAACCTCAGAAGTGGGTTGCCAGGAGAGACCAGAAATGTCAAATGAAAACCTGGTAGCATTGGTTAAAAAATAAAAAATAAATCATTATTGTTATTGTTGTTATTATTATTATTATTATTATTATTATTATTATTATAACTTATGTATGTGTATTAATTGTTGAAGTGGCAAAGAAGGTCTCACAAGGCTTTAACGCTACCAGATAAAATATTATTATTATTATTATTATTATTATTATTATTATTATTATTATTATTATTATTACATGATTGAACTTCTCGAGCCGCTATTATAATAAGAGATGTCAAGGATTTGGATCTTCTTACTCTCAATTCAGTGCTTAGAACCTAATAACATCACCCCAATTTTTTCTCCTGTATTGCATGAGCTGTAATGAAGGAGATTTGATTATGTGAATAGAATACGAAACTCTGTTCATCGTAAAATCTTTCAGAGCGAAGGGATTACCCCAGAGCTATACGTTGCTTCGTGACGTAGTGATGAAGGTAATATAAAAACTCGCGTTGCCAGGTAACACGTCGTCACTAGGCAACGGGTTTTAAGTATCTGATTATTTATTGCCTTTGCGAACTGCCGTGCAATATCGCATGCTCAAGTATTATGCCCACAACCAGTTATACAGGACGATTCAATAAAGATGCTGGACTTCGTCTTGAAACTGTACTGATTTTACAGTTTCTAAACACAATGAAATTGCTTTTACGAGCTATACTCATAAACGCTAGTACTGAAATTGTACACATAATTCTGTGGCCGGGAGGAAAAAGGTCTTAAGTAAAAATGTTATACTTTTCAGGAGAGCAGTAGAAAGATTGAAATTGGTGTCAATTATAGATTTTTTTAATTAAGAGGTTTTCCCTTGATATTATTTGTTTATATTACTTCCAAAATAGGTAATGTTGCTCATTTAACAACTTTCTTGATTATTTCCAAAAATAGCCGCACTTAAGCCCTTTTAAGACTAGAACCCAAGCTGAGTAGAAGGGACTATTTAAACATAAGACCTTTTTCATGCCAAAATAAATGAGAAATGTAAATTATTAGGAATGCAAAATGGGTCTCAAACAATTATAGGGCTGTTTACCCTGGTGCTTAAAGTTTTAAAAGGAAAGGGCATCAGTATGTGATAAAATGGCTAAAATACAAGTTAGACCTTTCTAATAAGGAAGCATGAAAAGTAAACATGTGAATGTTTGTAAGGAATAAAGTATTAAATATTCTTAAGTCCTTTATTCTGTGTGTGCTCGATTCAAAAAGTACTTAGGACATTTGGTAACGCTGTATAAATCCAGTCAGGAGTCTTATTTGACTTTAGCCGTTTTACCAGATCGTAGAGAATTGTTTCCGCTTTCAGAATATATAAAAATCTAATTTTCACAAAAATTGACTTAAGATCTTTTTTCTCCCAGCCACAGAATTGTATTGTATGGTGAGGAAGTGCAAAACACAAAGTGATACAATGTTTCTCACTGTAAGTAGCAAAGAAAAGTATCTTTAATCTGAAATACAAAACTTGAAATTTGTGTTCTCGTTCCAGTGCATAGTAGCTGATTTCATTCATATCTGCCTCTCTGTGAGAATTTAAGAAAATTAACTAGAACTTAGAGTATAATTAAGGAGTTATATGTACAAGGGACGTATACCAGAAAACCATGTTCAGAATAAATGACATTTGAAATTCTCATTTTGGTTTAGTTCTTATACTAGCTACTAAAAAAGCTGTTTTAATGAATGCAGTAATGAATATAATCATTTATTATTGAAGACAACTCTTTGAAATAGATATTGTAATATTTGAAATAGCAAATTGCATTTTAAAATGTACCAATATACATCCTGGCGCGTCCTCAGGTTGCGGATAGAGGAGACGGCCTCCAGATATGGAGGGTAGCTGTGAATATATTGAATAAGCAGTCGCGGACAGCCGATGAGGGGTGGTCCTCCAGCTTGCGGGTTGGGCGAAGGGCTAACAACCCATCACCGTAAAAAAAACAGCTTGTTACGAATCCTTCAAATAAGCCTCGGAATGGGACTGATTCTCTGACACGACCACAGCAAAGAATGCATGTTATTATTCGGTTAAGAAGATTTTATCATCCAGTGTGCAGTCAAAAAATCTGAAAGTTAGAATTTATAAAAGAGTTATATTACCTATTGTTCTTTATGGTTGTGAAACTTGGACTCTCACTTTGAGAGATGAACATAGGTTAAGGGTGTTTGAGAATAAGGTGCTTAGGAAAATATTTGGGGCTAAGAGGGATGAAGTTACAGGAGAATGGAGAAAGTTACACAACACAGAACTGCACGTATTGTATTCTTCACCTGACATAATTATGAACATTAAATCCAGACGTTTGAGACGGGCAGGGCATGTAGCACGTATGGGCGAATCCAGAAATGCGTATAGAGTGTTAGTTGGGAGGCCGGAGGGAAAAAGACATTTAGGGAGGCCGAGGCGTAGATGGGAAGATAATATTAAAATGGATTTGAGGGAGGTGGGATATGATGATGGAGACTGGATTAATCTTGCTTAGGATAGGGACCAATGGCGGGCTTATGTGAGGGCGGCAATGAACCTCCGGGTTCCTTAAAAGCCAGTAAGTAAGTAGCAATATACGTCCTTAGTACATATAATGTTAGTGACAGGAATTTAATATACCAAAACTAAATTCAAATAGCTGTTTTAAGTCACTTGTGATGATAATAATAATAATAATAATAATAATAATAATAATAATAATAATAATAATAATAATAATATGGTCACACAAATTTTAATAGAAAAAGGAGCATCTTCTGCAGACGATGGCGAAGATTATTGTGACGATGATGATGATAATGTTGATGAGGATAATGATAAAATAGTGACTGTTACAACTGACCAGGATAGTGGTAACAATGGCAATGTCAAATATTATAATTACGACAATGATAGATTTTCTGATGTAAATGAATATGAGGATGCTGACCCTCTTTCCAATGGCTAAAACATCAGTAAACAAACAGCATGTGTAATTTTTGTACACTTATATAAGCTTTGCCCCGAATCGAAAGATATCCGAGCTAATACTAGATGTATACTTAGTAGGAGCCTCATGTTTAGGGTTGGCAAGACGCTGTGCTTACACCTAAGAGAACATGAAACATAATTGTATATGCTTTTAAAATGATTACTAGTCTGTGTAGCTCTACTGATGAAATGTATATAGGCCTACTGTAAATTGAATGGTAGTCTGTATAGCTCAATTGATGAATTGTATATGCTGTAAATTGTATAGTAGTCTGTATAGCTCAACTGATGAATTGTTTATGATTACAAACTGAATTAATCTACTTGATATTAATTGCACAAATTTGTATAGCTTAATGAAAGTATGCTTGTAAATTAAATTATTCTGCTTACTTTGTATTGTATATATTTGTATAGTTTTGGCCGATGAATTGTATATGCTTTAAATTGAATAGTAATTTGTATAGCTCTGTTGATAAATTGTTTGTGTTTGTAATTTGAAGTAGTTTGCATGACATGTATTATCAATTTCTGTAAATCACAACTGGTTGAGTTGTTTATGCCTTAAATTTAATTAACTTACTTGTTTTGTATTATACATATAGCTCAACTATGAATGATCGTTTGCGTTTGTAAATTTAATAATCTGATTGGCTATGTATTGTATACTTTTAGTAGAGCCATCGATGTAGCTCAGTAGGCAGACTCGCTGGGTTGCTGATCCGGAGCTGTGTTCGGGTTTGGGTTGGATCTCCCTTTGGTCTTTGTTTTTTTCCGAGGTTTTCCACAGCTGTGGGACTGAAGCCGGATGGTCTATGGCGAGTCCTTGGCATCAACCCTTTTGATTTGATTACCTGGTTGGGTTTTTCCGAGGTTTTCCCCAACCAAAAGGCAAATGCCGGTTAATATTTTGGCGAATCCTCGGACCTCACCTCATCTCACTACATCTTGCCAAAATATTGTAAAAAATTGCACAAGATTGTAAAAATTGTAGAAAATTACTAAATTGTAAAACTGTAAAAATTTGTAAAAATTGTAATTGTAATATTGTAAAATATTGACTTGTTCCACATCTTAAAGCTTCATTGCTCATATAAGATCTATGGAATAAAATAAATAAATGAATGAGTGAATTTAGTCAACTGATAAGAACCAAGTTTGCCTCAAACCATTACTTGCACACAGCGACAAATCTCTGCCTTACCACTGGAATACTCCATATTACTCATAAAACAGACACAGTTCTGCATCACAATGACGCTCGAGTGAGGTCAGTACTTCTGAACTCGAGGAGGAATAGTCCGTATTCCGAGAACTGTTGGTTGGCTAACTCAGTAACAAGGCAGTAACTGGGTTGTGACGACATCATGCCATTTGCATGTGTCCCTGTGTTTGTTTCCAGGCGAACAACTTGGAAGGCGAATGGACCAACAAACGTCTTCTGTTACGAAGGTCCGCGCCCATAAAAACGACTTCCAGTTCCGCGGACAGGCGCTCATTTAATTAGAGAAGTACAGTAACGTGATTATGAGGTACAAGACTCTAAGTTATGATTCTATGTGAACAGCAACGGGTTTCTTACGGGCCAGCAACCAGGGTCAGCACAGATAGATGGAGGTAGTTTCCATTATGTATTAATTACACTATTACTGAATAAATGGACAATTCTTGTGTAGAAATTTTATGAAACTCATAATAAATACGTTCCATCTTTATTTTGTCTTATTGCTAAGACCTGAATGTGCAGGTTCGGGAATTTTTATGGAACTAATATTAAAGTCGATGAAACATTCATAATAATAATAATCCGTGGCGCTACAGCCCGTCAAGGGCCTAGACCGACCATCCGGCTGCTGTCCTCACGCCCACATGCCGAAGCAGAGGTGGACGATCATCCAACCAGAATGGAGGTATCATGTGGTTAGCACGATGATTCCCCCAGCCGTTATAGCTGGTATTCGCAACCGGATTTCGCTACCTATTGTAGCTCCCCAAGTGCATCACGATGCTGGGTGGGCACCGGTCCCATACACTGGCCGAAATTTCATGAGAAAATTTCTTCCCCCATGAGGAATCGAACCAGCGCGCATTCCTTAACGCGATTCCTAGGGATGAAACATTCATAGAGCGAAATAATATATAGGCCTAATCCTACAGAGTGTAACGGAATAGTGGAGAAAACTTCAGTTATGATTCGTCATGGATTCCAAGTGAAGTAAAGAGTTCTCGGGCAATGACTTCATTTAGATGAAAAAAAAAAAAAAAACTTGCTTTAACAGATACTGAGAGGGATTCAATTCGCCATCAGAACTTGAATCCGGTGTGGCTTACAAGCAAATATTCTCATGGGGATAGATAAAAAAGTTAATTTTTTAATTGTTTCTTCCGCCATGTTAATCATGTCAAAACAAGTGCTTATACAAATTTTGGCTACTCCACCGGAATTACATGATTTTCCCTTGGTTCGTTTACAGAAAAAAAACACAATTTCACGAAAATGTTTATGGAAACAGATACAGCAATTGTTACACTATTTCTCAACATATATTCCCCACCAGAAATGAGACATTTGTCATTCCGGTTCCGATCCCAGGCGGCTGACTTCTATGACACAAGGATACAAAAATTGAACCCATAGTATGACAAATGTTTCAATTTCAGTGGGAAACATGTTGAAAAATAGCGCAACATTTGCTACATATGTTTCAATAAATCTTTCCATGAAGTTGTGTTTTTTTTCTGTGAACGGCCCCATAGAAAATCACTTTCTGGACGGCTTCATAATTGTGGTGGAGTTACCAAAATTTGTATAAGTACTTGTTTTGACATTTTTAACATGGTAGAAGAAAAAAATTTAACTTTTCTATCTGCCCCCATGAGAATGTTTGCTTGTTAGTGGATAAAGCGCCAGCACGTAAAGCTGGACACCCGGGTTCGAGTCCCTGTGCCAGAGAGAATTTTTTTCCGTTCTACCGATTTTTCAGCATATGAAAACGTAGAATTACTACACTGAAACTCCACATATACTTCGGTACATCATACTAACATGATAAAGCTTTGTGATTCAAGACGTTGCCATATTCGGTCGGATCCCGACCACTTAGTCACTCGTAATGAGTGCACCTCTGTACTTGTGGTTGGACATTGTGTCTACTGTTACATACTGTGACACGGTACACGAGGGTAGGCGAACAAATGGGAACAAAATAGGCCTAGACAGAACTTAAAATGAGAGGGATTCAATCCGGCATCGGAGCTTGAATCCGGTGTGGCTTAGTGGATAAAGCGTCAGCATGTCCCCTAAAGCTGGAAACCCAGGTTCGAGTTCTAGTGTCGGAGATAATTTTATTATTATTATTATTATTATTATTATTACCATTAATTGAACGAAGTTATGCAACAACAGAACAACCGACAATTTAAAAATTGAAATATTTGCACAACTCTTTTGTTGGCTTCATTATTAGACTCACAAAAAATCAAGAATTCGATATCTGTGCTCTGCTGCCATTTATAAGCAAAATTTGTCTATGGCATAAAATTAATTACTTATTTACTATTTTTGTAGTATTAAATCAACTAGGCCTACTGTCTGTTATTAGAAATCAGTTAGCTTTTTCATTTATATCTGTGCCAATATTTTGCAACAGTATGAATGTTACAATACTTATGCATAACATGTTTAATAAATAGCCAGATGTATTTCAATAGTTAATATCTCGAAAAAAAAAAAGCTCTTGTCAGTTGGTCTCTTATTGCATAATTAAGTCCAATTTTTATTTAAATAGAATAGAAAACCTCTAATGACTAAATCCCACTACATTCATGTTATTCTTATTCGAATCTAACTACATATTATTTTATACAGTAGTCTCGTTAATCCGAACTAGTTGAGACCAAGACCTGTTCGGATTACAAGATTTTCGGATTAACCTAAATATTTCCTGTAATGCAAACCATGAGCACTGAGAGACGGTAGTGGGAGTACCCTGTTGCTATTTTTATAAACACAATCAACAGGTTCACTTCATTACTACAGAAAATTACTGACATTATGAGCATGACAGAATATGTGTAAATTATGTACAGAAAACACTAATTGTTATAAGTACCCTTGAATGTGCTATTTTCATATTTTTTAAGTAAAAGAAATTGAGTGAATTTATACATTTTTTTTTCTTTTCGCTACTTTGTACTAGTACAATAAATTTAGTTTTCTTCTTAAAACAATTTTGTTCGGATTAACCAGATTTTCGGATTAGCGTAGTTCGGATTAATGAGACTCTACTGTACTTATAGACTTTTCTTTTGCAAAGGAATTTTTCAATATTGCATTTATTCTGATCAAATTTCAGCACATTTAAAGGACAAACTAAAATTCTTTCAATCATTTATTATCATAATACATTGACTGAGCATATTGGGAATTAAATCAATGGCTTTCCCCAAATACGCTATGAAAAATGTTTCATATAAAACAATCTTTATCTCGAAAAGGAAGCAAAAAAGAAGAAAATTATATTAAATTGTTTTGTTTGAAATATCTCAAAGAATAACCCCCTGAAAGTAATGACATTACTTAAGGCCATTCACAATGAAAATTGAACATAACCGTAATATAAACACAAAAGTTGGCGGCCAGGTTACCAAATGGGATCATTCACAATGATTCAATAAAACATTGCCGTTAGAAGTTAACATGAAAGTTTGTAAACTACATTGCAAACTTTCATGCTTACGAGTATGTTTAAGTAATATGCAAACAGTACACAATCGTGGGACGCTGAAGTATACGACAGAATATGAGGAAATGGCGTCGTTGTTATGTTTCCATGGTTACCAAGTATCTTTGCGGTTATGTTTATGTTCCCATCGTTTTTGATTTTACTGTAACGTTTATATTCTTAAGTTAACGCTTACGTTATGTTTAATTTTCATTGTGAATGAGCCTTTACTGTTCCCTCTGTATAAATGAATGTGTAGTAAAACACATTTACAGACGTGGACAAATTATAAACAAAATTTGCGATTTTTATGATAATTGTGTTTTCAAAATTTGACTTTTCAATTTAGACTACACTTGACAATTTTGCATATTTCTATCATTACAGTAGATAGAAATAGGCCTATGCAAAAATGTCAACTGTATTTTAAATTGAAGAGTCAAATTTTGAAAAAAAATATATATATTGAAAATCTTCAATGTTGCTAATAACTTGTAAATATGCAAAAATATCAACTGCAGTTTAAATTAAAGAGTCAAATTTTGTAAAAATATATAACAAAAATCTTCAATTTTGCCAGTAACTTGTAAATATGAAAAATGTCAGTGCAGTGTAAATTGAAGAGTCAAATTTAGTAAAAATATATTATAAAAATCTTCAGTTTCGCTAATTATTTGGAAATATCCGAAATATCAACTGCAGTCCAAATTGAAGAGTCAAATTTTGAAAATATACAAAACAAATCTTCATTTTTTTAATGTGTAAATACGCAAAAATGTCAACTGTATTCTGAATTGAAGAATCATATTTTGTTAAAGAAATATAATAAAAATCTTCAATTTTGCTAATAATTTGTCCACGTCTGTATTAGTGTGTATATTTTTGTGTGTTGGCTGATGGAACTACAAGCGCGTGTATTTTCGATTTTCGATGTGTATTACGCATGTTCGTTATTCAGTTATTGATATAAATTGTCGTAGAAGTGGGAGCCTGGTGAGTAAGGTGAAGTTACTCCAAGGGCTGACCCTTCACAACGGGGAGGGAAGGTGAGCCAAGCGTAATGGAAGCATTAACAAGTGTCATGTAGCTGTCGAGAAATGAGGCACATGATATACGAGCACGCATCTTCATTACACTCAAGTATGCAGTGACGTCAACACAACCACAACAAAGCTATGTTAGGCTACTTCACTGTTTTTCTTCATTTAGTGTCACATTCCCCGGACAATACGTTATCTGTGTGGCTGTGATGTGGTTTACACTTCCATTAGACCTACTATACTCGCTGAACATTATAACTCGATCTCTCTTTTATGTCATTGTCCATAACAATGATTTTTAATGTTTTTACTGACGTTGCTATGCATTAATTATAATGTCTTTAGCATGAATTATCTCTCTGCCTGCCTGTTCGATTAACTAAAATGTGTCTCAGTGAAAACTTAGAGCAAAGTCCGTATAGGCCAGTTTCTATCTGATGCTTTTCCAATTCACTGTGAGCTAAAGCAAGGAGATGCACTATCACCTTTACTTTTTAACTTTGTTCTAGAATATGTCATTAGAAAAGTTCAGGATAACAGACAGGGTTTGGAATTGAACGGGTTACATCAGCTGCTTGTCTATGCGGATGACGTGAATATGTTAGGAGAAAATCCACAAACGGTTAGGGAAAACACGGAAATTTTACTTGAAGCAAGTAAAACGATAGGTTTGGAAGTAAATTCCGAAAAGACAAAGTATATGATTATGTCTCGTGACGAGAATATTGTACGAAATGGAAATATAAAAATTGGAAATTTATATTTTGAAGAGGTGGAGAAGTTCAAATACCTTCGCGCAACAGTAACAAATATAAATGACACTCGGGAGGAAATTAAACACAGAATAAATATGGGAAATGCCTGTTATTATTCAGTTGAGAAGCTTTTATCATCCAGTCCGCTGTCAAAAAATTTGAATGTTAGAATTTGAAGAGTCCACTGCAAGAATGATGGATGTCACTTTTTTGTCGAAAATGAACCAAGACTGTCAATGCATAGCTTAAGACATATAGAATGTACATAAACATTTACATGGCATTAACACTGATAGTCATTGTCCAGTAATGATCGGGAAATCATAGTTAAGCTTTGAGCGCTAAGCATTTCAAACTTTCAATCGCTTCTCCTGCAAAATCTATTCCAAATGACATCCATCATTCTTGCATGGACTCTTCATTTATAAAACAGTTATATTACCGGTTGTTCTGTATGGTTGTGAAACTTGACAGAGAAACACAAAATAAGGGTGTTTGAGAATAAGGTTCTTAGGAAAATATTTGGGGCTAAGAGGGATGAAGTTACAGAAAAATGGAGAAATTTACACAACGCAGAACTGCACGCATTGTATTCTTCACCTGACATAATTAGGAACATTAAATCCAGATGTTTGAGATGGGCAGGGCATGTAGCACGCATGGGTGAATCCAAAAATTCATATAGAGTGTTAGTTAGGAGGCCGGAGGGAAAAAGACCTTTGGGTAGGCCGAGACGTAGATGGGAGGATAATATTAAAATGGATTTGAGGGAGGTGAGATATGATAGAGAGTGGATTAATCTTCACAGGAAGGGAATGATGACGGGCTTATGTGAGGACGGCAATGAACCTGTAGGTTCCTTAAAAGACATTTGTAAATAAGTAAGTAAAACGATATTAAGATATATGGATCATATGCAAAGACAAAGAGGACGGCAGAAAATAGAAAAGGTTGGAGAATTCTGGGTTTGCAGTGAAAGACCAGCCTTTGGGCAGAGAACTATGAATACACCATGAATGAATAATTATACAGGGACATCATTTCATTTTTACTTCAATTTTTATTGTACCTGAGTTTCTTAATGTACTTCACTCCCACCCCTTCCACTAATGGAGTTCCAACTGTCCTCCACACAGAACCAAGACCGCATATAGTAAACAGAACTGAGTTAGTGAGTATAGTACGTTCCAGAAATATGTTCGCCTTTTCCAGGGACGAAAGACCTTTCAATATTGAATCATATTTTCGCCGTTTGCCTACGTCGCATCCCGATTTTCCCCACCTGTTTCTGCTCGCCCCTCTGTAAAGGCTAGTGGCTGGGCTGTCTTAGATCTTTTCTGAAAACATTGATTTATGTTAGGAATTGGACGTCTACGTAATATTATACAACTGTTTAAAATAACTTAAATAAAAGGACCTTTTTTAAGTAATTAACTGTCACGTGATTTCCCCCCTTTCTACGATTATGCGACATAACCACCTGGACGGACTGTAGATAGCCTGACTGAGTAATTTTGTCTGTGCGGATCGCGCAGAAGTGAAATTTTATTTACAGTACGTAAGGTACTCTTTTATAGAGTAGGTACAGAATTATTTCAACATGAGTTACTAGTACGAAGGACGAAACTGGTAATTGGAATGAGATGCAATAATCTGTAGTGCGATAATATGCACAAAAGAACTGAAGCGTGTATCAAAATGAACGGCCACCATTTAAAAAAAAATGTGTTTAAATATCCATATTATGATTATTTTTCAATTTAACTTAATTCTGTATATTGTACGCTAATGTGCTGTAGACAGTATAATATACACTGCATAAGGAATTCGTTCGCATGGATAGCTCAGTTCATGAATAAAAACACTCACTGTTAATTCTGTACTGTATTTTGATTAAACAAAAACCTAATAAAAATTATCAAACTTAAAATTGCGATATTTTCTATTTTCCGTAAATGGATAAACTACTTTTCTTCCCTCCTATACCTAGTAAAGTGATTTGTTTGTATTTTACGCAGTATCGTCGAACTCCAGTCGTGAAAGGGGGTAGCAAACGGTGTTTCCGGTTCTCAATCGTTAATCCAAAGGTATAGCCAGGTTAATATTAAAAATGTTAGTAAAAATAAAATGATGTCCCTGTATTACCTTAACATACAAAAATGTTGACATGCACGCTTTCAAACAATTTCGCCCAGGAGCCGCCACTGATAAGGTACTTAGCCCTTATCTTCTTACGAGTTACGCGTTGCTTTAGCAGTTACGCGATACACTGCTAAGCGATCTCAAAACAAACATATACAAGTGTTTTAGTATCTTAGCACTTGAGACTATCAGCCAGTTAATTTATTAACGAAGCGCGCTGGCAGAGCTGTCACGTGACACCACTCAGAAGCGTCAGGGATGAAAGTGTGGAATAATGCACTGATAATGAAACGTAATCACGGTGTCCTACTTCCAGGCTGAAATGGCGTCGTTACGCGCTATCTCCTACATTAACAGCGTAAAGACACATTGTCATTAAGCGACAGCTATTTATGGATTTGTCATCCTTTTATGAGAAATATGCGCTTCAAAATACAGTACATCACATTCAATGCTGAAGTTCGATAATGCATCTTTTTTTAAATTCATTATTTTACGACTTTTTATCAACTCCTGATGGGGATTCTGAAGAAAATTGTGGATTGGAAAGAGAGGAGGCTGTTCAGTCAGGATAGGAGAAGAAATGACAGAAGGAAGTGAAATAGGGGGAGAAGTACGACAAGGATGTCCTTTATCACATGCTCTGTTCAACATTTAAGGCTGGTTTACAATAAACCGGAAACGAGAATCGGAACGAAAACAAAAACGGTAAAATTGTTAAAATGTGTAAATTTAAATGTGAGCATTCACAATTAACGAAAAGCTTGCCGGAGCCCGGGATCGGGAACGGAGAGTTGGCCAAGTTTCAACTTTGGCGTTCACGTTTCCGATCACAGCCCACTAGATTCATTCTATTGCCATCTAAAAGCTATTTTGTCGTCGTATATTTTGTAGCAAGCAGACCGTGACATAACCTATGCATTATTTTGTTCTGTGCTGTGCATCATGGAGCAAGTTTGATTTGAAGAGATTCTAATATTGAGTGTTGAGGAATATCCTCACGTTTACGATAAGCGTCGCGCCTCGTATAAAGATGACGTGTCTTTCAAAAGCTGCGTCTTTCAACACCGATCGGAAGCGAATCATATTTTATTACTGTATTGGTTGTATTACACGCTACATATTCATGCTTGAATTCAACAACTACTGTTGTGTTAATTTTTGTTCTATTACAAATGTTTCTTCTCTAATTATTTTACGTTATGGTAGACTTAAAATAGGTTGTGATAATAAAGATGCATGGACATATTTATAGTACCGTACCTAATGAAATGTTTCCGTTGAAATTTCGAAGTTGGTTAACCTGTGTTTATGTTTGCTGCCTTATACTCATGAGAGAACGCCATTGGTCAATTATACACAAATAACATCAGAATGCGTAATATCGACTTTACATATCGTTATTGACATACATATCGATATGCATAGACGTCTACGTTCTCGGTTTATTGTGAATCAAAAATTTTCATATTCACGTCCTCGGCTTCTCGTTTTCATTCTGGTTCTCGTTCCCGGTTTATTGTGAGCCAGCCTTTATTTGCAGAATTTAGTGAAGAACTGTTTTAAGAGAATAGGGAGAGTGATAGTAGGAGGAAGAAGAATAAAGTGTATAAAATTTGCTAATCCATCTTGAATCTTGCGTACACTACTTTTAACACTTAAATATAAATGATTGATTAAATGGCAAACTTACTCGTGTTAATTATATAAGCACGTGTGGCTTACAGCTGTTTCGGTGTTTACATGACAGCATCATCAGAGGCTTCTAGGTCTCGGCGTCATCTCGACATCGCTGCCTGTTGTGGGGGTGTTTGTGTGATGAAAAGTGGAGTCAAATAGTGTGTGTGTTCTGAAATTGATCTGTGTGTTGAGAATTTGATTAGGATGTGTTTTAGTGTGTCTGTATATTTCATATTGTTCTTGTGTGTTGAGTTTTTGGTTTTTGGGTTGTATGTGTAGGATTTCCATGTCCGCATTTATGTATAAAATTTGCTGATGATATGGCGTTTTTAGCAGAAGAGGAGATGGTACTAAGAGATATATACTAGAGCTAAATGACAGCTGTGAGCAGTATGGGATGAAGATAAATGCCAATAAGAAGAAGAAGAAGGAAGAAAAGTAAAGAAAGTAAACTTGCGAATTCTAAATGAAGCGGTAGAGCCAGTGGACAGCTGCAAATACTTGGGTTGTACTATAAGCAGTAACATGAGCTGCTGCCAGGAAGTCAAAAGAAGAATAGCAATGACTAAGGAAGCTTTTAATAGAAAAATGAGCATCTTCTGTGGACCTCTGGAGAAAGAACTAAGGAAGAGAGTAGTGAAGTGCTTTGCGTGGAGTGTAGCACTGCATGGGGCAGAAACTTGGACATTACGAAGAAGTGAAGAGAAGTGACTAGAAGCATTTGAAATGTGGATATGGAGAAGAATGGAGCGTGTGAAGTGGACAGACAGAATAAGAAACCAAGCTGTGTTGGAAAGAGTGAAGAGAGAATGATGCTGAAACTGATCAGATAGAGGAAAAGGAATTGGCTGTGTCACTGGTTGAGAAGAAACTGCCTACTGAAGGATGCACTGGAAGGAATAGTGAACGGGAGAAAAGTTCGGTGCAGAAGAAGATATCAGATGATAAGGCAACATTAAGATGCGTGAATCGTATACGGAGACTAAGAGGAAGGCAGGAAATAGGTTGGGGAATGCTAGGCTTCAAGAGAGAGACCCTTGAACAGAAAACTATGAGTGAGTGAGTGAGTGAGTGAGTGAGTGAGTGAGTGAGTGAGTGAGTGAGTAAATTAATTAATCAATTAATTAATTTTAAATATTCTTACGGATTTTAAAATATATAGTTGTAGAAAGAGTACAGAACCAACGCAATACTTGTTTCTATTTTGAAGTCTCAAGAATTACTGTAAAGACGCGTGATTGCAAGGTCAGGATATAAAACGTTTCAAGTAGGGGAGTAGTGGGTACAGTGAGACATCACAAAATATTAAGACATATGTATGCAAGTGATAATTCAAGTATTTTTAAAATCAAGTGTAGTAGAAATAGACATTAAAACATGGAGTATAATAATACATAAACAAAAATGTTAATAGATGAAGGACATAATATACAACACGTGTTTGTCAAAAAAATGCAAATGTCTCACTGTTCCCATTCAGGAAGGTACAGTGAGACACCACAGTGTCTATTAACGGACATTGAAATGATTTACATTTATTTCAAAAGAAAGGAAAGCTTGCTGTCTCTTTATCTTGCCATGTTCTGTAGGCTTATTTAGAATCATTTTTATGTCTGACTTCGAAACCATTGAAACATCTGGAACATTTGGAAAAGTGAATTTTCCATGACATTTCAAACTTTTGCGAAAAAATGAAATGAATTTTTGGTGACAACAAAGCTTATAATTATAAGAATGTAATGTAATTCTTTATTATTTTTTAACATTTTCTTAAATTTTGTGAATACTTTTTATCTATGAAGACATTAAAATGTAATATATCCATTATTTTAAGCTACAATTCCTAAATTGCTTACTAGTATGTTCATTTTTAATGTTAGTTGCTGGTAAATGTAATATAATTATAGTTTGTTTTTGCAAATCATTGGTACATGGGGACAGTGAGACGTCTCAGTGTACCCTTGAATGGCATATCTCACTGTTCCCTTTACGCATAGTTGATTTAAAAATGACGCCGTCACTTCAAAATTAAAACAAGAAAAACGAAACTTTGCCAAACATAATTTCAAATACCACAGTAACAAAACATTCATATTTATATCTCATTTGTATATCCAATATAACCTTCATTAAACACAAGCCAAAATTTTACTTCTAGAGTGAAAAATTACGAATTAATTTTTCATCACTCACCTTTATAACTAGAATCAAATCGAGTATGAAAATACTGTTACTTTATTCATGCAACATACAACTCCACTGTTACCTACATCTCAGCATCAAAATTTACCATCTAGTAAAAATGTCTCACTGTTCTCCCTGTCTTACTGTACTCACTTCTCCCCTACATACCAATTTAAAACAAATATTGAATTAACCAAGAAAACATTGAGGTAGACGAAAACATACTTTCCACTCGATAATTGGGAATAGGCTTTACTGAATTTCAGGAAACACTATCAACAGCTGGATATACTCGCTGGGATCATAAAAAATGAGGGCATAATGCAAGAACTTCAAATATAACCCATTATGCAGTTCATCAGCAAATATCAACTTCAGTGGAAGGGTCATCTCGAACGAATGGATCGATGCAGAATTCCAAAAGCACTGTTTAATTACCAGGCTTCGAGACTTCGGACCCGATAGAGCAGTTCAGTGGGAAATCCGCATAACGGCGTACTGAGTATAGTGGAAAAGCGTACAGTGGGTGGGGGTACTGTAGAATAAATGCCAACAAATACGCAAAGGAAAACGCTCTGGATTTGAAGGTTCTGACGAATAACTTGGTTTTCATACAAACCTATTTTCAAACTGTGTCTGAAACTATTACACGGTTAGAAAAGTCAGAGCAAGAGATGCCGGAAGCCCTCAAATTAATTGAGGAAATGACACAGAGATTTAATGAGACACCAAGTACACCGGTTACTGAACGTATAAAACAGAAGTGGAAATCAATTTTATGTAAAATAACGGATATGGAACATTGTGTAACATAAACAGCAAATTAGTGGACATAAAGTCACCCGAGAATAAAGGACTGTCCCTCAGAGACTGCATTGATGTTAGGGTTCTTCGTTTTGCTCCTATCACGTCATGCGACGCAGAGCGCAGATTTTCACAGCACAAACTATGTTTGAGACACTGAAAATGTATCTTGTAGTACATTGCAATTCGGTACTGTAACTGCACTTCCTAAATACGACCAATAGGATAAATAAAAAAATTAAAATCGCTACATGTTTATTTCCACCATTAACACTGTGTATAATTAAACACAAATACTTATAAAAGACAGGAGAAAAAATGCTTTTCACATGCTTTTGACATTGTCATTGTGTAATGTATATTTACTTTGAAAATGTACTTATGTGTGTGTTTCCCCATACTACAGTACTCTAAATATCAACGTTGTTACCTCAACACATCTCTACCTTTCACTACCTGCAGCGAGTCAACAACCTATAACACATGCACAGTAAACTTATTGTATCCGGTCCCAAGTCTCGAAGCCCGTTCATTACCATCCGCATGGCAAAAGATCTCTGGGTTTTATTTTATTTTATTGGGTTATTTTACGACGCTGTATCAACATCTGAGGTTATTTAGCGTCTGAAGGATATGAAGATGATAATGGCAGTGAAATGAGTCCGGGGTCCATCACCGAAAATTGGCATTGGCTCGTATTGGTTTGAGGGAAAACCCCGGAAAAAACCTCAACCAGGGAACTTGTCCCGACCAGGATTCGAACCCGGGCCACCTGGTTTCGCTTCCAGACGCGATGACCGTTACTCCACAGGTGTGGACAAGATATCTGGGTCGCCCGAAGAAGAGATGGACTGAAAATTCTAGTTTGAGACCGTAACGGGCCACTCGGCCTAATACTTGTTAGGAAGAAGACGACGAATATCACTTGAAACGTCCCGAAGGCAATGTGCATTTTAATGTTTCATAAATTATGTGATAGAGTAACTGACGCAGATTTGTAAATGTTTGTCGTTAGGGTGGGCGAATCGACCGATAAATTTTACGACCGTTTACCCCCTTCCACTGAAGTCAGAATGAATCTATACACGGAGCTGCCTTCGCTGATTCAAACCACAGACCGCTCTTAAAAGAGGAGCTACGTTACGGAGTGTGTCGTCATGACAAGCCTGACATGGAGAGAAATCGATTATCGACTGGATGTCTACATGCAGCCAATGAGGCACGTGTTTACCGCCATAAACTCCAGAGACTAAAGTTCGCAGTCTGAATTTTCACTGAGTAAACAGAATCTTGAGCGTGGGGGCCAGTGTACCTAAAAGATTTCATTCCTAATACAGTGGACTTCGTATGCTAACACGGGTTACTGTCGACTACTTATATATTGAGCTACACACTACATTCAGAGACGCGTAGTCGAAGTTATGTACTTTATCATAATGACCAATAACTGCAGAGTTTTAGAATGACAAACGTATTTTCTCCTGGACTGTAAAAACAACAAAGTGTAGAATTACAAGATAACTTGTTTACTTAATTTCTTGATTACTTATTTACTTATTTATTTTGTCATTTATTTGTTCGTCTGTTCGTCCCTGCGTTTATTTATCTGTTTATCTATTTAATTATTTGCTCATTTATTTATTCGTTTATTCATTTAAATTATTTACTTATTAACTTTGTTTAACTTTTTTACTTGTTTTCTTGATTACTTACTTACTTATTTATTCTGTCATTTATTTGTTAGTCTGTTCGCCCTTGCGTTTATTTATTTATTTATTTATTTTACTCGCTGTTATTTTTACTCGCTTTAACATCATTCGTCATATCGCTAGTTAATCTTTGGTTGAAATCCGAAGGTCTGTGTACTATTGTTGAGACTGGTTCTATTTTTGTGAACTAGATGGCGTCTGTATATGTATTACTGATTTGTTATGAATATGATTTCGGTGATGAATGAGACCGGTGATTTTCAGGGATGTTGTGGCCCGAATTTCCTGGCATTTGCCTTACGGTTGAGGAAAACCCTGAAAAACCTCAACCAGGAAATTCAACCTGACCGGGAATCGAACCCGGGCCCCCTGCGTAAGAGACCAGCATGCTGACCCCTACACCAAAGAGGTGGTCATTTATTTATTTAATTATTTATTTATTTATTATTTTTTATTTATGTATTTATTTATTTGTCTGTCCATTTATTTACTTATCATTCATTCATTCATTCATACATTCATACATACATTCATACATACATTCATACATTCATACATACATACACACATACATACATACATACACACATACATACATACATTCATTCATTCATTCATTCATTCATTCATTCATTCATACATTCATTCATTCATTCATTCATACATTCATTCATACATTCATCCATTCATTCATACATTAATTAATTAATTCATTCATTCATTCATACATTAATTAATTAATTAATTCATTCATTCATTCATACATTCATACATTCATACATTCATTCATTCATCCATGCATTCACTCACTCATTCACTTATTTGTTTATTTATTTATTTATTTATTACTTATATTTTATATATTTAGTCATTTATGTATTTATTTATTTGTCTCTTTATTTATTTACTTATTATTCATTCATTCATCACTCATTTATTTATTTACTTACTTACTTGCCTACCTACCTATCTATCCATCCATCCATCCATCCATCCATCCATCCATCCATCCATCCATCCATCCATCCATCTATCTATCTATCTATCTATCTATCTATCTATCTATCTATCTATCTATCTATCTATCTATCTATCTATCTATCTATCTATCTATCTACTTGTTTATTTATTATTTATTTATTTATTTATTTATTTATTTATTTATTTATATGTCTGCAACAGGGCAAAACCCCAATTACAGTAGACAGTACAAATAGTTGGTTACGACATGAAAAAATGGAGACAAGAAAATAGATAAAAACAGATATTAATTAATGTTAAATACAGGTATAAATAGAAATTAAAAGTAAAAAAAATATATACAAGTACCTACGTAAATAAAAGACACACAGATATACATATAAATGAAATAAAAGATGCAGATAGCATGAGCAAAAGATGTGATATGTATCTATAAATGAAAATTACAGACAAACAAATATTTAGCTATACTAGAAATAGACGTTTCCGATAAAAGACGCTTTGTCACTCTGCAACAAGACCTCATTTGCTTCATTCCCAACTCGTTCTTATGACTCGATCGCTCGGAAAGTGTGACGTTAATGAAACATGAAATGCTGTAATTACATGCAGTCGGTGTCGCCGTGTAATTTACATCTGGCATTGTACGTGGCGTGCCTGGTGGCGGATTGCGGATTCCTATCATCAGTCAAGTTACACTAGCTGACATACGCACGATCTCAACCGCGTTACTAGAGGAGACACATGCATGTATTTTACCTGGTAACGTCGGACTGGCTTAATTTGTAAACGGCTGTAGTATTACGAATTTGCTGATTATGTATTGACGACTATCCTTATGGGATAGTCGTTTCAGTGTAGACTATTTGGAATCGTTGTTGATGCCATGGGAAATAAGAATAATATGGAAAAAGTGAGAAGTTCCAACGATTGGTCTCAATCAATTGGTCCCAAACACATTCGTCCCGATATATTTATCCCGATCCAGTTTAGACCCCACGTCTTCCCTTTTTCTAATTAGTCCCATTCCACAGTGTCCCAGATGACAATTAGTACCTGTCCCTGAACTTCACTTGACAGTTAATCAAACAAAGTAGTTTTCCTCATAAACTATTTATTGAAAATTCGCCACGTAGATTGTCAGGCAGGCGGAATAGGAAACAAAGCTGCATTGGAAAGCGTGGTGAAGAAAGAATGATGCTGAAACTGATCAGGAAGTGGAAAAGGAATTGGTTGGGTCGCTGATCGAGAAGAAACTGCCTACTGAAGGATGCGGAAGGAGTGGTGAACGGGATAAGAATTCGGGGCAGAAGAAGATACGTATCAGATGATATACGACATTAAGGGTGCTATTCATAGACATTTCGCAGCACGCGCTACGAGCGTACTAAGCTAGCCCCGGCTATCCACTGGTTACTTGTACAGAACTCAAATCATATCCTATCGCTAACACTGGTTTATGAATACGAAAAACGCTGATCATCCACCGGAAACCCGCGCTAAAAATGTCTATGAATACGGCCCTAAGATATGTGGATCATATGCGAGGACTAAGAGGAAGGCAGAAAATAGGAAAGACTGGAGAAAGCTGGGTTTGCAGTGAAAGACCTGCCCTTGGGCAGAATACTACGAAAGAAAACTCAAGTTTATTTCTAACTGAAGTTTTATATAGGGTATCAATAGTATTTATATTTTTAAATTCTATTGTACCTAGCCTATTTCTAATAATATGCAAGTTAGAATTTATAAAACAGTTATATTACCGGTTGTTCTTTATGGTTGTGAAACTTGGACTCTCACTTTGAGAGAAGAACATAGGTTAAGGGTGTTTGAGAATAAGGTGCTTAGGAAAATATTTGGGGCTAAGAGAGATAAAGTTACAGGAGAATGCAGAAAGTTACACAACGCAGAGCTGCACGCATTGTATTCTTCACCTGACATAATTAGGAACATCAAATCCAGACGTTTGAGATGGGCAGGGTATGTAGCACGTATGGGGGAATCCAGAAATGCATATAGAGTGTTAGTTGGGAGGCCGGAGGGAAAAAGACCTTTGGGGAGGCCGAGACGTAGATGGGAATATAATATTAAAATGGATTTGAGGGAGGTAGATATGGTAGATATGATGGTACAGAGTGAATTAATCTTGCTCAGGATAGCGACCAATGGCGGGCTTATGTGAGGGCGGAAATGAACCTCCGGGTTCCTTAAAAGCCAGTAAGCAAGTAAGTATTGTATTTCTAATTATAAATCCTAATCTGCTTGTCTATTCACTCGTTAAGCCGGTTCAAGCATTTCTTTCCCGCACCACTCAAACAAATATTAGTTCAAACACTAGTAATGCCGCACTTTGACTAATGTGACGTGTTGATACTGAACTCTCGAACAAATTGCAACGTGTTCATAATATGTGTATAAGATATGTGTGCAATGTCCGACGATACGATCATGTTTCACCATTTTTCGAATCCTCATCTTAGCTCCGGCTCAACGATCGCAGAACTCTACACTGTCTTTCTCTTCTATTTCAAATTCTGCGCACCTCAGCCCCAAGTTATCTGTCGTCTCGTCTTGTGTATTTATGCTCCAACTATAACCTAAATACTCGATCTCAGATCACCGGTACATTGAGTATACCTCACCATAACACTTCCCGATACTCTTGATCATTCACCGTTTCAATTTCTCGTAATTGGAACTTCCTACCTTGTAGCATAAGGGACTGTCAGACATTTACTAATTTCAAACTCCTGTTGTCAAATAGACTGCTTAGACTGTGAGTTTTCTTAAAATATATTTTTTTTCCAAACACTGAAGTCCCAGGAACAGTCTGTAAAAATTTCATTACTGTACTCAAAATAGTTTCTGAGAAAATGTGCATTGAAAACCATAAATTTTACATTGGTTAAGATTGGAATGTGCGACTTACCTTAAAGGGTCAGGTACAACTTACAGCAGTAAAAGTTTTGGAAATATTAAACATTGTTTTCTTCTACTAATGTATCTTGTACAATAATGAAAATTGGTATGTGTAAAACACTGTCCTTCTGCTATATGTAAAAAAATATTTTTACCATTTAAAAAATATATATATATATTTTAAAATTTAAAATGGTTGCAGTGTTGAAGCGTTTCCCTCATAACTCTTAAACTTTTTAATTTTGTCATGTTCATGTTCTCTCTCTTTTATTTTATTGCTGAAACTGATGTTTACAATATCATGTTCTTTCAACTACATTTCTTAATAAATAATATTCTTTTTTGTGTTAGAAGATAATACTGATATTTGACCTTTTTTTTAAAGAATTTATTTTTTATCAGACAATCTACCAAATGTAGAGAAGTGATCTTGCATCATATTGTAGATATGACATGCAAAAATACACACAAAATATTTCATCACAGAATTTTGAATAGTTTTTTAGTTATGTGGGAAAAGCTTCATCACTGCACAGTGAACTGGATTTTGAAAATAAAATTTAAACATTTTTTTAAATCGTAATAATATATATATTTTTTTTTCTTTTTCATATAGCAGAAGGACAGTGTTTTACACATACTAATTTTCATTACTGTACGAGATATAGTAATGGAGGGGAAAAAATGTTGAATATTTCCAAAAATTTTACTGCTGGGAGCTGCACTAACCCTTTAAGAAGCACACAACTCAATAACTGCATATAGGCTAATATTTGTATAATAAAAATATTCAGAATATACTTGCATTGTCTTTCATGTGAAGTAGAAAGAAATTATATTCATACATTACAGATAGATTTTGTAGTCACAGAATCACTGAATTGATAATGAAGCACACGCGAAATAATAATCTGCAATAACACGTTCTCACATTAACAGTAATTAATACACGGTGCCCACGTACCGAAGAACTTTCACACGTCAACGCGTCCTGCCAACGTACTGAAAGGCTCAGGTGGTTGCAAGATTCTTCACTCTTCCACAGTGATAGGGTACAACCTGGTGTTGCGTAGGGAAAGCTGGGAACACATTGGTGCGATATGTGAGCCGGCAGTGGGAGGGGCAGAAGAGTGGGAATGAACTCTCCGCCTGCGTGCCGTTGTGAAGCAACCTTCACTCCGCGAGCGAAGAGGGGGTCACAGGTTCTTTCCTTAGATAGGACCGATTAGAAGTGCACGTCGCGATTTCTCTCAAACCTCTATCAGACACAATACGAACGAAGTTAATTTCTTTTGGCTTAAGGGGACACTCAACTATATTTTGGAACTTTTTTCCTATTTGATCAATCTTTTTCAAATTTAGAGAAAAAGTTTAATATACACATGGAAAATAACATGCAAAATCTCAGCTCATTAGATCCAATACTTTTCAAAATAGAAAGTATATTTCAATTTTTAATCAATTATTAATTGAAATATCACTTTTAATTATCATTTTTTATTTTTTGGCTTTGTGCATTTGACTGTGACTTCTCAATGAATAGGGGAAGAATCCTGCGTATTGATTTAGTTCTGTCACGTAAATTAGTGTAGAAATTAAATTTTTCATTTCTATGACACTTTTTCTCCAATTTTTAAGTTGAGTGTCCCCTTAAGGGGACAGTTCACTAAACATAACAACTTACTTTTTCCTAATCATTTTCTTTCAATCAAATTTTGAGAGCATGTGTACTATGTAAAGGACTAACAAAATCCAAATTTTGAATTCCCAAATGTTTTTGGCTTTTGATTTTTGACCTGTTACTATTCCTTTTAAAAACATTTTAAAACCTAAATTTTTAGTAGAAGATCACAATTTTAAGCTACCTTTCTTGTTTTGATTACATTCACAAAGCATAGATAAAATTCGGGAAACGTATTGTGTGTCTTTCACGTGTTAAATTTTATTACCTTGTTAACATGTCGCGGCCTGCTATTGGCCATCTTCAGAACTGGCTGTTGCTGGTCTTGGTGCCTTTTGTTTTATTTTCTGTGGGGGTGTGTTTGTGTAGTGTAATGTGGAGTCAAAGAGTGTGTCTGTGTGTTCTGAAAACCGATACAACCTCAACATAATAGACAACATAATACGAAAGACAAAACATAATCACAAAAAACATAATAGAACACAAACACAAGAACACAAAAAATACATCACACTAACATACGAAAACAAAAACACACACAAGATTGCAACCTAATTCAAGAAATTAAATTACAACATCGCATACAGAACAAATACAGACGTGGACAAATTATTAGCAAAATTGGAGATTTTTATTATATATTTTTACAAAATATGATTCTTCAATTTAGACTACAGTTGACATCTTTGCGTATTTCCAAATTATTAGAAAAATTGAAGATTTGTATTGTATATTTTTACAAAATTTGACTCTTCAATTTAGACTACAATTGATATTTTTGCATATTTACAAATTATTAGCAAAAGTGAAGATTTTTTTTTGTATAGTTTTACAAAATTCGACTTTTCAATTTGGACTACAGGTAACATTTTGGATATTTCCAAATTATTAGCAAAACTGAATATTTTTGTTATATATTTTTACAACATTTGACTCTCCACTTTAAACTGCAGTTGACATTTTTGCATATTTACAAATTATTAGCAAAATTGAAGATTTTATTATATATCTTTTACAAAATTTGACTCTTCAATTTAGAATAGCCTACATTTTTGCATATTTATATCTACTGTAATGATAGAAATATGCAAAATTGTCAACTGTAGTCTAAATTGAAAAGTCAAATTTTGTAAATGGAATTATCATAAAAATCGTCAATTTTATTAATAATTTGTCCACGTCTGTAATACTCTACAAAAACACCTCAACACACAAACAACACAAACAAACAAATACAACCACACAGGCGTATACAAACTCAAATGTAAACCTGCAACAACTTCTACATAGGACAGACAGGCAGATCATTTCAAACTTGTTACAAAGAACACATCACAGCCATAACAAAATTACAAAACACCTCCACATATGCAGAACACATCATAAATGCTAACCACACTACAAACACATCAACACAGACATGGAAATTTTACACATCCAACGAAAAAGCCAGAAATTAAACACACTAAAAAAAACACGAAATACACAGACACACAAAAACACATCCAAATGAAATTCTCAACACACAACTCAATTTCAGAACACACACATTCTTTGACTCCACATTACACTACACAAACACATCCCCACAGGAAACAAAACAAAAGGCGCCAAGACCAGCAACAGCGAGTTCTGAAGATGGCCAATAGCAGGCCGAAACATGTTAACAAGGTAACAAAATTTAACACGTGAAAGACACACAATACGTTTTCCGAAGTGATATAGTGTTAAAAGTTGTGTAATCAAGACACGTAGAGAAATATTTTTATGCATTCATTTTATGAATTGTCTCATTTATTCACTTTAAAAATTATTTTTTTAAATGCTGAAAATGTTATTTTTTCTACAATTCATGAACGAAATATTAGTAAAATAAAGTAGCAGCATTTCTCACAAATTAAATGCATAAAAACATGAAGCTACCTCATAAATATTTGCAGTAAAAGTTTCATCCAGATTAATTAATATTTGGCATGAAAAAGTTGGTGTTGAATCGAGAAAAATAAACTTACGGAAAAATAGATTTGAAAGTAAAATGAATATTTATGTAACACATACCTATTAAAATTCTCCTCCGCTACATTCATCTAGTAACTTCAGGGAACCAAATTTAGAACAAAAAGTTACTGGATTTGTAATCAGAAATGTGTAAAAAAAATTCTTTCATGAAAAAATAATTTGTTTATTTCCTAAAATTGTGAAACGTGAACTGTTGATACAAATAGTATTTATAGTACTGGCTGAAGTGTTTTCACAGCAACAGCTTAAGCCTGTGAGTTTTTCCTTGGCGGCGGTGGATTGACAACCAGGAAACTCTGTAAGTTCTATTTATCTCAAACCACTTGTAAGCTAAACTCTCGTAAAGAGTTTGAATGATGTGATAGCGTGACTTGCGTGCAGGTACCTCGTTGAGCGAGAATGCTCATTAGCTCAAGTTTCACCTTGTCTTGCTTTCAGTCGAAGTTATTTGTCACTTAGATGGATTATCGAACTGTTCACGACCACCAAGAAGAAGATTCGCACCACCTCTTGGGGACTGCCATAATTTCACTGAAGTGTAATTTGAACTGCAAACGTCATTGCTACTGGTGTGGATATACAAAGCGTAAAGGTGAGACTGAATTTCCACCAGGTGACTTTAGTTTTGTCGAAGAACGCCTTTACACGCACCTATTACGACGGAAATATAGTCCTGGCTATAGAGAAATAACATAGAAAGTTCTCCAACTCAATGCATACTTTCCAGAGACTATTGAAGCGATGTTAAACACAAGCCAATAGTGGCAAAAACCGGAAATACATTTCATGTGACAGAACCTGATCGGTATTACAGGTATCCATTGTACAAACAATATTATTACTAGTATTCTTTGTATTATTGCCCAAGAAGCGTAATGATTTTTCAGCTAAAATGAAATCTTTAATCACAATACACATACCACAATTTATGTTTTTTGGTTTGGCATGCTTTGTATGGATATGAATATAAAGATTGAACATTAAACTGAAAATCATTGACATCATATTTCCTCTGCTACACGTTCTGTTCACATAGACGGACTCAACGGACAGCGTATATAATATTAAAAGTAACAAATTTGCCACCATCTAATCACTAACCAACTGAACAAATGTGGCTAATATAGTTACTTTGTCTCCGACTGAAAATTGTAAATCGGCTATGAAAAAAGAGGATTTCATAGTTCAGTAACAATATCAATGTTATAAAAATGACAGATGCCTGAAATAATTATGGGTATTCATAATATCTGTTTAAAATTGTCAGATTGGCAACACTTATCATCAGTTTCTTTCCCTCATTCCAATCAGAACACAGCTAGTGAGGGTCACGCAAGAACAGTGCCTAAATAGCAAATATTGCCGTCTTGTCAGTGTTACCAACTGTTACCAGATATCACCAAATGAAGTAAAATCACGATCCTACGTACTGAATGACTTATTTACTTACAGTACTTTACCTTTATATTGGAAGAATATTCTAAATAATTCAATAATTTGTAACATATTTTCGTAAGCAAACTATACGAGAAAGGGATCAACATGTTAGGTATTTTGTCTGGCAATATGAAATTCATTGGTTTGACTAAACAATTGATTCACGAGACCTAACCTAAAAATGTATTTCGTTTGACCACATGAAATTATTAGTGGTACTCACACCGAAAATTGAATACCACGATGAAATGTATGCTTAAGGATACTTACTCCTAATAATTTTGCTATTCTAGTTACGTATAATTGCTGTTTCCGTGAGAATAATTCCTCCCTCATCTTCTTTCGGTTAAATCTGAAAGAACAGAACGCCAGTAGGGAAAGAGTTGTCCCCACTCTCGCAGCACGCTTTACGCTTTCTCGGTGGAGTCGCTGCCATGCCTTTTCCTCTTTTTGACATTATTGTAATGAAAATCTAAACACGAAAGAAATTCATTAAAATGTGAAATGTTGTCGATTGCCCACCTGCATATCACAATCAAGTATGTTATATTTATTTACACTTAGGCCTACCTGACTATAGTCTTGAATTGTAACCACAATGCAACACATCAAATAACTACAGTATTATGTATTAATATTTCACTAGCTTCCAGTAACCTGCTCAGAAATCTAGTACAATTTGAATTCCATGGAAGTCCAGTACCGACAACGTCTGTCTCAGGTGCCAATATAACACTTACAAAATCACTACCATTTTAATATTTGTTAGTATCGAAATTCGAAAGAAAGTTGGCAAAAGAAAATTCACGAAATTCGAAAGGAAGTTGGCAAAAGAAAATTCAATCTCCAAACTAGAAAATCACCACAATCCACTAATATATGTAGTAATGGGGGGAAAATAGTTAGGTTTCACTCTTAGTGTATGAAATAAGCTGACCCAGACGATACACACTCCGATCCAATGTGACAAACTAAGGAGTTTCTATGAGGGCACAAATTCCATAATCACATACGTTATGACGACCATTTTTCCAAGAATTATTATCATAGTAAGTATCTTCACATCATCGCACAGTTCCATCAATTAGTGGCTAGAAATATACTGCTCGACATCCGATACAATGTTGCAATATCTCTGCCATAGTATGTTTATTTCAGTTGTGTTTACAAATTGTAGAGATTGGTTGTAAAAACTGCATTGTGCTTCAATTATTATAATTGAAATCAGTTTTCATTATTCTTGGTAAGCTACAATTTGAAAATGTTCCGGCGTGGCTAGTTAAGACCCCAACTAAAAGACGACGTCATAGCAACACAGTTCAAACTCCTGCAAGTACCTACATCAGGTGATGCAACAAAATTAAGTGGAAGAGAGCGAAGTGAAATGAGACAACTTCTGCGGAAAAGATGCCAAGTAAGAAAATACCTAGTTTTGTGTTTGAAAGAGGTGTATGCTGTAGAGATTGTACAGAACGCACAATTTTTTCCCCACTTGTAAAAAAATAATGAAGTTTTCCCACACAGAAATTTAAATATATTGGTGTTAGAAGCAAAAGGAATTGACATGACATTCAAGATTTCGGACTAACATATTTATCAAATTTCAATGAAGAAACACATAATTTTTTCTGTACCTAATCACTATATTTTATTGTATGTCTATGAAAAGCAAACGCAATGCCGTAGTATTTTTATTTTAAATTTTTGTGTTTGTGGATGGGCTTAATTATGACTTATCTAGTATTATTATGTTGTGGATTAGGCGAAGTTGTGAATGTGACACACTTTTTAAAACTAAATCAGTGTTCGGATTTCTGTGACGTCATATTTATAACCCGCTCTCTATTTACAAACTTAAGTTAAATAAAACACATTTCTAGCCTTTGTGAACGCGATGACACGGTTTTTATTGGCCATATAAATGCATATTTTACTTCATTTTAGCATTAAATCATAGGCCTATCTGAAAAATAAATGGTATAAAAGTATATTTTTGGTCGCATTACAATTATTTTTATAGTTCTACAAATAACATTCAGATGTATATATAAAAAATGACAAGATGTTTTGTTTTAATGGGATTACTTAACTTGGATTTCTTTCCTTAGAAATATTTTGTGGTCAAATGAAGTTTGAAGGTTAACGGAATTCTCCAGTTGTCAAAACATAACGAACTCGCTAAGAATATGGCCAGATTGTTGCTGGACGGTCTCATCTTCATCCTCTTCACCACTCTCAAACATGTGATGCTTAAGAGGTTCCAATTCCGCTATCACCAGGTGATTTTACTTTTTTTCATTTCATTTATTATATTCCATAGATCTTACATTAAGAATGAAGCTTTAAGATGTGTAACAAGTCAAAATTTTACAAAATTACAATTACAATTTTTACAAATTTTTACAATATTTTACAATTTTTACAGTTTTACAATTTTGTAATTTTCTACAATTTTTTACAATATTTTGGCGAGATGTAGTGAGATGATGTGAGGACCGAGGATTAGCAAAAAGATTACCTGGCATTTGCCTTATGGTTGGGGAAAACCTCGGAAAAAACCCAACCAGGTAATCAGATCAAAGAGGATCAAGTAAAGTCAGGCCAAGGACTCGCCACAGACCATCCAGCTTCAGTCCCATGGCTGGGGAAAACCTCGGAAGAAACCATTCAATGAGACCAAACGGGGGATCCAACCCAAGCCCGAGCGTGATAATTCATAAACAGTCAATGACTCTACTAACACAGCTTTAAAGGGAATACCCAAGCATAAGGCAGGTGTTAGACATTTCTTCCTTTTTCCCCACCTATACTTTTAGGGCGAACAGTCCTCTATGGCCAATATAAGGAGTTAATATTAACAAAAGCAGTTTTGTACACTAATGATTAACTATGTATTGTGGGTCCCTATCACCACGGCATGGCGCGTCCTCAGGTTGCGGATAGAGGAGACGGCCTCCAGATATGGAGGGTAGCTGCGAATATATTGAATAAGCAGTCGTGGACAGCCGATAAGTGGTGGTCCTCCAGCTTGGGGGTTGGGCGAAGGGCTAACAGCTCATCACCGTAAAAAACAGCTTGTTACGAATCCTTCAAATAAGCCTCGGAATGGGACTGATTCTCTGGCTCGAAAAATTTCAGGATAACACAGAGGGTTTTGAATTGAAAGGGTTACATCAGCTTCTTGTCTATGCGGATGACGTGAATATGTTAGGAGAAAATCCACAAACGATTAAGGAAAACACGCAAATTATACTTCAAGCAAGTAAAGCGATAGGGTTGGAAGTAAATCCCGAAAAGACTAAGTATATGATTATGTCTCGTGACCAGAATATTGTACGAAATATAAATATAAGAATTGGAGATTTATCCTTCGAAGAGGTGGAAAAATTCAAATATCTTGGAGCAACAGTAACAAATATAAATGACACTAAGGAAGAAATTAAACGCAGAATAAATATGGGAAATGCCTGTTATTATTCGGTTGAGAAGCTTTTGTCATCTAGTCTGCTGTCAATAAATCTGAAAGTTAGAATTTATAAAACAGTTATATTACCGGTTGTTCTATATGGTTGTGAAGCTTGGACTCTCACTTTGAGAGAGGAACAGAGATTAAGGGTGTTTGAGAATAAGGTTCTTAGGAAAATATTTGGGGCTGAGAGAGATGAAGTTACAGGAAAATGGAGAAAGTTACAATACGCAGAGCTGCACGCATTGTATTCTTCACCTTACATAATTAGGAACATTAAATCCAGACGTTTGAGATGGGCAGGGCATGTAACACGTATGAGAGAATCCAGAAATGCATATAGAGTGTTAGTTGGGAGGTCGGCGCGAAAAAGACCTTTGGGGAGGCCGAGACGTAGATGGGAAGATACTATTAAAATGGATTTGAGGGAGGTGGGATATGATGGTAGAGACTGGATTAATCTTGCTCAGGATAGGGACCAATGGCGGGCTTATGTGAGGGCGGCAATGAACCTCCGAGTTCCTTAAAAGCCAATAAATAAGTAAGTAAGTAATGATTAACAAAATTTTCTAAATTATTTTGACAATATTTAATTTCTTTTACGTCATATTCCCAAAACTTTATAACATATTTGGATATTTTTAGGGCATAGGTGAAGCATATTTTCTGCATTTTAGGTCATAAAAATCCAAGCCTTGACTAATATCATGGTGTTGTAAATTTCGACTTACAAAGACCCCAGAGATATACTGCATAATTAAATATAGGCACATTATGCATAGATTACTCTATATGAACAAATTCTGTACGTACTTGTATCCATATAGCCTTATAATTTATGAACTTTACTAGACAGTAGGCTCTAAGTATGCCTCCACGCTGGAAACTTACCGTGTTTTGTTTTGTTACCTAGCAACAATAACGACAGAACCCAACAGTGCAGAATATGAAGGTAGGAAGCTTGATGTCAAACATTGACGACTTCGCTTTCAAGATGTCGATACCAACAGAATCTAACTCACTGAAGACAAAAGACGGCGTTCCCTTGTGTCTTCAGTGTTTCCCTGACTAATATGATAAGGTGAGGATAGCGGTATTGTTGTCTACATGACAGCATGTGATCTCAATCTATGTCAGTGCTATCAAAGGAACCTTGCATACGACATTTTCCTGTGTGTGTACCGCTATAACTTACACAAGTTTAGAGGAAGTGATTTTGATTCCAGACAGAAAAGATCAAATTTATCTGTCTTTCTCAGGAAATTGGTACACTGGCGTTCAAAGACACATAACCCCTACTAATCGGCAGTGATCGATAATTTGTTCATGTAAGTGTGGCTTCTTTAGTTATTATTTCCACGAACAGATGGTGAAGATCACAATCAGTGTCGCCAAGTGTACATAACAACTCCGGATTATAGAATTACAAGTTTCATCCTCCTTTAATGACTGTAAAATCCCTAGGTTTAGCGGGAAATCGCTAATGATGTCAATTATGAGAATAATTTATACATCACCATTTTCGCTAGTACTTTTTCACCCGTTCAAACGAGCGTGACATCTATTGAGAACTAGCACCACTATTGCAAAGTTTGTCACTTCACTATATCTTTGGTTCTGACTTATCCCTTGATTAGAAAATTTGCTTACACGATCAGAAAATTGTAGGTCAGATGTCTTTGAACGTCGGTGTACATATTCCTTTCTTTGTACTTGTCCTGCGTTCCCTTCAGTACTGATCTAGGGCTATGTTAATTACATGTAAGAAGAATTTTAACAACCAAAGAAATTTGAACTTGTAAATGATGGGTTTTATTTCGATTGGAGAAAGACAACATCAGAAAATATATTCATCATTCTCCAACTTGGGAGTTGGCCAATAGTATAAACACACACTCAGGTTTAAAACTATTTACTCAGTACACTTAAAGAAGTGTCCAAGTACATCATACTGATATTGTTCAGAGTTCTCCATATATGACGCTTCCCTCAAAGCAAAAATTCTGCTGAATTTTGTTATATGGCGTGGCGTGGCGTGGCGTGGGAATTTCCTGGGTCGAAAAATCGAAGGAGAATTGGGAGGAAAATTTTAAAAGGTACGCAAAACGCGTCCTTGCAAGGGGTTGGGGGCTGTACACAACTAAATATGTGAGCTCCAAGCCTGTTGGCCACTAGTCTCACTCCGGGTTACGCTGCTCCACTGAAGGAGCTCTAGAAAATTTTGAAGGGGAAGCCGAAATTGGACGTAACCTCTTAGGTACCACATACGCGAGGGGGGCTGAGATTGATCAAGTGATCACGGAACGGGGCGAGGAGGAGTTGGCTGGTGTTTGCCGTTAGGGTGGCAAGACGCCGTCATCTGTTGTTCGATGACAAAGCATGTGAAGGCCGTCGGAAGAAGCGCCGTGAAATCTAATCTGCAATTTGAGAGGTCCCTGTCCTTTCAATTTGCGACTTATTGAGTGACCTCGTATATTTAATAGACTACTTATATTATCTGAACTAGGGCATGCATCGTTTATAATAAGGGTGGAATATATATGGGGAAGGGCATATAGGTCCGTGGCCCATTTCTTATAGGGCTCATCACGACATTTGTCTTACGCCTGAGGAAAACCACGGAATACCTTAGACAGGATGAGTTGTCTCATATAAGAGACTAGCCAATTTGGCTATTATGTAGGAGGTGATATTATGTAGGTGGGTGTTGTTGGTTCGAAAATTATACCACAGTCGAGGAGAGGATGAATTTCTTTCGAGCGTTCTACTTACGTTTTACGAAAAAAAATATATAGGCCTACCTCTCTTCCTTCCAAAAACAATGGTTTACATCAATTGCATTGTCTGTGTTTAATAAACTTATTTATAGTGCGTATATTGTTAATTTTAATAGATTTAGATGCTTATTCGTGACTGGATAACCAAAAACATTTTTTTATGATATAACTGAATTTATGAAACTAGTGTTTGAAGTAGTATTTTAGTTTTTTTTTGTTTTTTTTTTTGTTTTTTACTTTTCTCTGTGATACCACGTTTATCAAAATAAAAAAATATATATATACATATACATATACATATATAACCGATACACGCAATATGTATTTACAACTATTGTCTGAGAAACTTCCAAACATAATAGAGAATGGTGCGAGACGGACCGCTTAAAAAACTAGGTTTTACACTTTTGTTTCCATGACACCACGAGTGACATCAGAGTAAACTTTCCATGTCAAAACGTTACAATTGTTTCCTCCTGTACCTCAAACGAAGATGTTTCACTTCTAAATCGTTTATGTCGATTTCAAGATCACTGCGTTTTTATCACTTCAAATATAAATTATTTTTCATTCAACATTATTATATTTCATGTATTGTACATTAGTCCTGACAAACTTACTGATAGTTATTGAATTTGAACAAAATTCATTCAGTCGTTTATAAAAAAATCGTCGCACACAAACAGACAGGCAGTGTGATGAAAAAAAAAAACCTTTCGATAAAAGAGATTCTGAAAGAAATATATTATGTATTTTCGTGAAAATATCGAAATTGTATTTTCGTAACTTCACAATATTTCATAATGAACAAATAAAATGCTTAAAAAACATGAACCTTCTATTTATCAAATACAGCATATTTATTTACTTTTTAATATTCATTTACCTGTTTATTTAACCTATATATATATATATTTATTTTATTTATTTATTATATGTTATTTAGTTACTCATTTGTTTACTTTTTATTATATAATATGTTTTTGTTCATTTCTTATATTTTGTCTTTAATTTATTTATATTCTTATTAATTTACTTCTTTATTATATGTTATATGTTATTTACATTTTATTATTTCCTTCTTTTTTCTCTCATTTCTTTTATTCCTTCTTTCTTATTTTCCTCTTTTTTTCAATTTTACTTTCCTACTTTCTCTCTTTCTTTCCTTCTTTGTTTGTTTATTATAACTCTATTATTTATTTACCTTTTTATTACTTCTTTCTTTATTTATTATATATTATTTATTTATTTATTTATTTATTTATTTATTTATTTATTTATTATGTAGGGGAGACCGTTGTACCTTTAAACACTTTTCACATTTTATTTTTTTAATTTTGGAAAATGAAATTTTTTAAATGAAAAAATGCTTGAAATAATTATTGAAGATTCCTTTTCAACTTTCTGTATGTATTTTCCTGTTTTACAGATCTATTAAGGATGGAAAATATAAAATGAAGGGATATGTAATGTGTTCAAAGGCACAACAGGATCATGTACCTTGGAACATACACTCGTGTAAGTTGGAACACATGGAATATAGGTGGGAATATAGCTGTAAAAACTGACAATCATATTTAGAATGTATTTTCAATCATAAACCAGAGCAGGCTTCTCTGATTGAGATTTTATTTCCTGGAGGACCAATAACTGCTTCAACAGCTTTCTTCAAGGCATCCCAATCAATTGGGGACCTCTTTAATTCCAGACTTACATCGTGACATGATCTTAAAATAAAAGAAAAACAAAAACCGATAGTATCGTGTAATTTGGAACATGTTCCATGGTACAAGATGTTTTATGTTCAAAGGTACAAGAGGGTGCACGTTTGAACATATATGGCTCTGAAAACTAGAGTGTCAAATAAATCATGGAAATTAAAATATCTTATTACTCACTAGATGATAGGGAACACACTGTACTTGAAAGATATTAACAAATGCAATCTGGTTTTGTGTTAGAAAACATACATCAATGAACGAAATGTTTACTTTTGGTACTAAAAAAACTTATTTTGTCCACGGAACTCACACTTTGCATTAAATCAAACTGAAACTACGACAAGAGCTACTTAGCGGCTTTCTCTACAATCTACTTCAGTTTGAGCCTTCTAGGTAGCAGCAAACATTAAAAGACAAAAAATGTTCAAAGGTACACTATGCTAAAGGTACAACAGTCTCCCCTATTATATTATTTATTTACTTTTTTATTAATTCATTCTTTCTTTATTATATATTTATTTATTCAGCTATTCATCCATTCATTTATATTAACGAAAATAAACTACTTAGGCTGACCTGCTAGAAACAAACACCGAGCGCATCTGAGGCTAGGATTATTGTAATGGAGCCGGTAGATGCCACTGAGTACCGGCATGCAACGCGCCAGACGCGCGGATATGTGACCGACGCTTATTTATGCTGCCACACGGTTGACAGTGCCGGCTACAAGCACTATTTCACAGGATTAGTGTGATGAAGTGCAAAGGTGACAACTCCGAAAGAGAAAGCAGACTACGTTATCTGGGTTGCAATATTAACATTGTCAGAAACAGTAACACGCACATTACGTCAGGTGTGGAAACCAGCGTCTATGTCTTCTCGAGGCCTGTAATGCTTGGTTGCAGTCTCAAGAATTACCATCTTGATAAAGAGAAGCAGGTTATGACAACTCCGAGATAGAACAGGAAAGGTAACACGTTAATTTATTCGAGAAATATACAGGGTGTATACAAATTTTATGGGCTTCGTGATGTAATACATTTCAAGGGGCATGTTCATGTATTTCAATTATTAAAAGAGAATTTATATTGAGTATATTGAGTATCGTACAGTCAGTGAACACAAATCTGTGCAATTGACGAAGTCAAATAATATATATACAGTAAAATAAATAACAGAGACATAAAAACAATAAAATTATGTCAAAACACTCAACAACATTAACATTTAAAGACTCATTAATATCATAAAAGGGTTTGTTACTTAACCAACCAGAGACAAATCTGCTAAAAGACTTCCTTTCCAAATTGAAAACATGCGTCGGAAATTTATTAAAGACATAATAAAATCATTATTCATTGTTTTGGTTAGCCTAAACTTAGGTATATCAAAAAGGTCACAGTTTTCGGTATTGTATAGGTGAACATCATTCCTATGTGTCAACATTTGTGAATTATCTTTGACAAAATTTAGGGCTTGATAAATATACAATGATATTACAGTCATTACTCTTTCATTCACAAATAACGGTCTTCAGTGTGCCTTCATTGATGAATATGTTATAATTCTAACAGCTTTTTTTTATAACACAAGAACTTTATTAACATGAATACTATTATCCCATAAAAGTAGTCCATAAGAAAGTATACTATGAAAATAAAAAACAAATAGACAACTCTAATGTAATTCTTCGGAATATACATTTTTAAATTTCGCAGAAGAAATATTACTCTTGACAGTTTTTTACAAACAAAATCAACATGGTCTCCCCAGGTAAGTGAGGTGTCCAAAGTAATACCAAGAAGTTTGAACTTATTGTTCTCCATGACTGTACTACTAAATAACAGAGATGCAGTTTCACTTTTATTTAAAATAAATTTATTGCAACTAAACCATTTTTTGGCTTCATTAAAACTGAATTAGTAAGACTTTTCAATTTATTAATATCACTATGACTTGTAAAAAAAGTGGCATCATCAGCGAATACCATAGAATAAGAAGGGACATTGCATATCAAATCATTAACCATTATTAAAAAGAGAATAGGACCCAACACTGATCCTTGAGGCACACCATATTTTACATTCAAGAGCTTAGGTTTATTGCCATCAATGAAAACACACTGCTGACGATTACTGAAATAAGATCAAATAATTTCAATTCATTCCCTCTAATACCATAATATTGTACATCTTGATTACACAACTTTTAACACTGTATCATTTCGGAATATGTATGATAAGACTTTCTTGTGTTAAATTCTAACGTACCTTGTTTACATGTTTCGACATATTTATGGGTAATCCTCAGAACTAGTCGTTGTTGGTCTTGGCGCCTCTTATTTTGTTTCCTGTGAGGGTGTGTTCGTGTGGTATAATGTAGAGTCGAAGAGTGTATGTGTTCTGAAATTGAGTTGTGTATTGAGAATTTCGTTGGAGTGTGTTTTTGTGTGTCTGTATATTTCATATTGTTCTAGTGTGTTTAGTTTCTGGCTTTTTGGTTGGATGTGCAGTATTTCCATGTCTGTGTTGATGTCTCTGTAGGTGTGGTTGGCATTCGTGATGTGTTCTGCATATGTGGAGGCGTTTCGGAATTTTGTTATGGCTGTCATGTGTTCTTTGTAACGTGTTTGCAATGATCTCCCTGTCTGCCCTATGCAGAAGTTGTTGCAGGTGTTACATTTGAGTTTGTAATTTTGTAATTTTTCTAATATAACATCATGCGAAATAGTGTCGAAAGCCTTAGTTAAGTTACAAAATGTAGCAGAGCTCAAGAGCTTCTAAAATATAACTAATAAAACTAATAATATAGGCCTATGAATAGTTTATTATACTAAAAAATAACATTTTTAGCTTAAATAGCCTACAATAAATTAGTATTCGGAAATGTTTTTTTTTATTTATTTTATTGGGTTATTTTACGACGCTGTATCAACATCTAGGTTATTTAGCGTCTGAATGAAATGAAGGTGATAATGCCGGTGAAATGAATCCGGGGTCCAGCACCGAAAGTTACCCAGCATTTGCTCGTATTGGGTTGAGTGAAAACCCCGGAAAAACCTCAACCAGGTAACTTGCCCCGACCGGGATTCGAACCCGGGCCATCTGGATTGGCGGCCAGACGCGCTGACCGTTACTCCACAGGTGTGGACTCGGAAATGTCAAACTTCATTATTAGAAGAATCTCAAGTCCATAGTAGTGTGTTTTTTTGAAACAGGCAATACGGTATACAAATTGTCCTAATCAAGGTTTACAAAGACATTCACCCTATGTATTAAGTTCACCACGTTTCGAAGTGTTGAGCTTCCATTCTCTCGGAGTGAAAAAAAACATTATACAGTACAGAGAAAATGAATGTGTACTACTTCTTGGAGCCTTCACGAAGATCAATCACACGGACTCAGCCATTCGTAGGGGCCTAAGATGTTGAATATCGTTATCTTGTCATCCTGGTTTATAACCAGCAAATGAGTATAGGTAAAACCTTCGAAACGTTATCAGCATTTTACTTTTTACTTGCCATGTCTACTTTTTATCACCTAAAGAAAACATCCAGTCCAAATCTCTTCTTAACAATCCAATATTCCTTTTCTCTAATTTGAAAGTAACATTTTCTAAAATACATTTATATCAAAAGAAATTTTTCTAACGTCAACATAATCTCCTTAATTACCTATTAGATTTTCGATCAGACAACTATATACACACTAAATGAAATTGTTAACAACGTATTTCATAAGACAAAGGCCATGGTTAACTGGTATAACGGATGATAATGGGATAAAAATCAATTTCCATTTGCGAGCAATGTTCATGGAACATGAGAAGCATTAGTCTGTAGCTCTATGAATATGTATAGCGACGTCATGCAGCCAAGTCCTTTGTTTCGCACCACAAAGTGAGTTTAATCAACAGTAATAAAATGCAGTTCCCATCGCTCTGTACCTCTTGCCAACTTCAGGAAATTGCATGCACACAGGCCTGTTCGCCGTTAAATTAATCTTTCTACGCAGCGTTAGAAATGAAAATCTCAGATACATTTTCATTACTCTACACTTAATTTTGGGAAAGCTTTCTTTTGAAGAACGGGCTATATACTTACTAACATTATTTATAACTAGCCGTACCCGTGCGCTCCGCTGCACCTGTTAGAAATAAATATAAAGTAATTACATAATTAAAATAGGACGTTTGATCCAGGGAACAACTTTTGCAACAGCGCAACATAATCTGCTTCGCTCATTACCCAATTCTTTTTGCATTGCATTTATTGCATATATATTTTATGTATTTTAACACGATTCAATTGAGCATAGTTAAAATTTGAATTATAAAATAATGGATTGCTAAGCTAACGTACTATTACTGCATACTAAATCAATACACTCTCGTTGTTCGTTAAATCCCTGAGATTAAAATGAGTGTACATAAATATTATTTTAAGAAACACAGAAAACGAATGTACAAAATAGCCTATCAAATTTTCTGTGCATAAGAAGCTATTTTAATCTTACCTGTCCTCGATTTGCTCAGACGTTACTGTAATAACATTATAGCATTATGTCCATCTAGAGAAACTACACTTTCCAATGGTAAAATAATAATTAATTATACAAATCGGTTAATTTAGCTTCTGATATTACTTCATGCAAACACAGAAACATTGTCTGTAGGCTACGTTTAATAGCTTTCGATTGTTGTGTCCAAGGCCCCTTATAGAAGAAGTCATTTGTTTTTTAATTCATTACACGGCCTTAGATGGCAGTTATTTTAATTTTAAAACTCATTTATCTCATTAAATATCAGTCGTATCAAAATTTTCAGAGGAATAAAACTTATCGCCAATTATTTTTAAAGAAACTTTTGTTATGTAACATTCTTCACAAAAATCAATAATAAGCGAGATATTTTTATTTGTTTAATTCAGGCCCCTTATAACCCCCCTTTTAAATAATGTATTTTGAATGCCATATAGCCTAAAATCTAAGTTACAACGAACTTAATTTATATTCCAATTTTAATCGAAATCCGTTCAGCCATTATCGCGTGAAAATGTAACAAACATACAGACAGACAGACAGACATACAAACAAAAATTAAAAAAAAAGCGATTTTCGGTTTCAGGGTGGTTAATTATATATGTTAGGACCAATTATTTTTGAAAAAATCGAAAATTACCAGAAAAATTTCGGCTACAGATTTATTATTAGTATAGATAATAATAATAATAATAGTAATAATAATAATAGTAATAATAATAATGATAATAATAATAATAATAATAATAATAATAATAATAATAATAATAATAATAATTAGGGCTAGGATTCTGATGACCTTTAAATCATGAAAAAATGTTCTAAAAACAATACATTTATGACCTAAAAATGTTTCAAAAATGCCCTTAAAATGCCCTAAAAATTGTTCGTACGTAATTGGCTAAGTAGGAAAAGAGGTCTTGTACTACTTATATTTAGACTAGTAATTAAATTAAATTCTAGTACCAACATTTAAATTTATTTCATTTTACATAATTTTTTCTAAGTGGTACACTTTTTACCTAATGTAGCTTCCATGTAGTCTACCACAAGGCCACTCTTATCCGGAATTAGCAGGTATAGAGGAGTCTGTATTGAAGGGGTGGTTGGAGTGCACTACTTTAAAATGGTAATATTTGTGTAGAAAAACTATTAAAACATTACACAAAATAATGGGTATTAGCCACCGGTGTTGCTTGGACGGTTAAGGCGCTTGCCTGCCAATCCGGAGTTGCGCTCGGTCGCGGGTTCGATTCCCGCTTGGGCTGATTATCTGGTTGGGGTTTTTCCGAGTTTTTTCCCCCAACTGTAAGACAAATTTGAGGTAATCTATAGCGAATCCTAGGCCTCATCTCTCCAAATATCATATCACTATCACCAATTCCATCGAAGCAAAATAACCTCGTAGTTGGTACAGCGTCGTTAAATAACCAAGTAAAAAAATAATGGGTATAAATGGACAAAATATGTAGAGAAAATATCAAAGGAAATAAACATTATTTCATATTAATAATTTGGATTTATGGTCAAAATTAAATAAAAATGCCTAAAAAATATCCGAGTAAAATAAAATATGCTGTAATGAGTTGAAAAAGGCAAAAAATGCAAAAAAATGCCCTAACAAATATGTCTTAAAACACTCGGTTTATCACATAACATATAAATACTAAAGCGGCTATGTTTCTGGCTTACTAGAAAAAAGATGCAATTTCATCAAAATCCTAGCCCTAATAATAATAATAATAATAATAATAATAATAATAATAATAATAATAATAATAATAATAATAATAATAATAATAATAATAATAGTGTTGGCATAACTTTTAAAATCGGGCATAGAAACAAGAAAAACGTAAAAATTCAGGAACATAGAATCCAGGTTTTACTTCTTCCTCCATCGGAATTGAATCTCTGATAACATTGGTCAATTGTCATTTTGCGCCAGACATAAAAGTAACAAATTCTTACTAATTTCGATCTCCTGAATTAAAAAATCATCATCATCATCGTCATCATCATCATCATCATCATCATCCTGTCAAGTACTAGTCCCAAAAGAACTGTTACGGCCTGAAAAAGCGATTTTCTCGCCATATTTTCATAGGTCGACCAAGTGACCATTTCCCATATGGACGATACTTCATTATTGCCTTAGGGATCCTGGATGAAACCATTCTTGAGACGTGTTCCTTCCAGTTTAACTGATATTTGGAGCTGAATTAAAAAAATAACAAACAAAATTTTCCATCAGTTCGGGTTTTCGAGATGCAAAATATAATTAATTTTCTATGAATTTTGTTAAAAAAAATTACCGTATTTCATGTGTAACCATTCTGTTTTACAAATGTGACGACCCATAATGTGAAAACAATATTAGTATAAGTATTCCACCGTTTTGAAGCACTTCTAGAAGCGGAAATTGTTTTATTGCCCTTTTCGGTTTCATTTGGAGGGAGGGAAACAGGTTCGCCGTATGAAATCGCTTCAGTTTACCAGGAGATTCCCGTGGTGTTAGTATTCTGTGTAAGACGTGTATTTTTTAATGTCTGCTTTAATGATAATATTCAAAGTACGAATAATTTAAAGGCATATATAGCATTGCTTCTTGGAATGCTATTAGGCTACTACACAAAGCGTTGCAGTTTTTGTGCGAATGGGACAGTCGTGCTCAGGATAAGCATTATAAAATAAAAACATGGCCAATACGACAATCACTACAAGAAAAATACTGTACATTAAACCCTTGTACCTCAAAGAAATAGTAATATATGTTACAAGAGCGGTATGTTGACGTTTTCATGGTCGAGGAAAAGATTGAAAAAGTGAAACGTAGTTGAGCTTTTTTAATTTCCGAGAACATGAAATCAAACATACCGCTCATATATCGTACATTATTTTGTGCGAAGATCGTTTATTACATACCTGAAAGACGAATTTATAATTAGTTGCAATGAAATCTCCATGTTGGTTTCTGTTTAATGACGGCAACTTCGGAAAACCAAAATATCTTTCTTTAACATTGTTGCTGTAAAATGTTTTCTGTGTTTACTATACTCCAGCAGGCCGTGATATACGTCTGTCTTTCCCCCCACCCCAGTCTATAAATGCGAACTTAAAACAAACGGTAAGGTTATGTAATGATTTATTTTTCATTTTTTTATTTTAACAATATTATTTATATAACATATTGCAGTAATAACATCGGCATCTGGAATCTTGTTGATTTTTTCACTGCTTCCTTAATGTTACTTGTATCAGGAATGCAATAAGTTTCGTGGAGTAGTTGACTTTACTTAATTTTTGCAAATATTTAAAAACAATTTAGGTGAAATTGCAGTGGTAAGTTCCCAATTTATAATTATTACTATATTGAACGTCTCTAAAAATAATATGTTAAAAGCTTAAAGCAGTAAAATGAATGTCGCGCTTAAGCGGTAAGAAGAGGGAAATTGTTATGTGTGTTACGTTGGGAATACTGAATGTGGTATTTCACACTTACCGCGTATTGGTTCTGTGCGGAAAACAAGCAAATACGCACGATCTCGCACAAGGTAATTTTACCCCCTTTACACATTACGTTATGGTTAATGAAAAATTTTGTTAAAGGGATGACTCATGAAACTGATGCATTTAAACATAGGCCTATTCAGGAAAAAGTTCTTGCTGTTAGTGACTCAAAAATAAAAGAGCTAGTTTTGAATGAAACACAAATTAGAGAAATAATGAAGGACAATCACTTCAAATCTTTGTTGGAAGGAAGAGAGATGCCTGGATTGCATTCAAGGAGGTTGTGTTAAATTTTCTGGGTAATCATAGAAGTGAGAACTACGAAGAACTAGTGCAAAATTTACTGTTGGCGTATGAAACTATGTAACATGTCCCTGAAAATTCACTTCCTTCATTCCCATCTTGACCATTTCTCCGAGAATTGTGGCGATTTCAGTGATGAACATGGTGAATGTTTTCATGAAGAACTTTCAACTATGGAAGAAAGATACCAAGGACAGTGGAGTACTAATATGCTAGCAGACTATTGTTGGACTTTAGCTCGTGATGTACCTGATGGCCAGTATAAAAGAAAATGGAGAAAAAGAAAGCTGTATTCTTCTGAACAGTGAATATTTAACGTTGTTGTCATTATATAAAGCAGTATTTTGAACAGATATAAGTTCGAAAATTTCTCAAAAACCGTAACCAACAACTGTTTTATATTGTCATAGACCCTATTCGTATTCAGGAGGTTCAAATTATACTGAAAACATATAGGGGAGAAGTGGGTACAGTGAGACAGGGAGAAGTGAGACATTTTTTATTAGATGGTAAATTTTGATGTTGAAATATTTGTAATAGTGGTGTTGTATGTTGCATGAGTAAAGTAACAGTATTTTCATACTCGATTTGATTCTAGTTATAAAGGTGAGTGATGCAAAAATAATTCGTAATTTTTCACTCTAGAAGTAAAATTTTGGCTTATGTTTAATGAAGGTTACATTGGATATACAAATGAGATATAAATATGAATGTTTTGTTACCTAATACTATGGCATTTGACGTTATGTTTGGCAAAGTTTCGTCTTTCTTGTTTTGATTTTGAAGTGATGGCGCCATTTTTAAACGAATTATGCGTAAAGGGAACAGTGAGACATGCCATTCAAGGGTACACTGAGACGTCTCACTGTTCCCATTTACCAATGATTTGCAAAAATAAACTGTAATTATATTACATTTACCAGTAACTAACGGCGGCCGGGTAGCTCAGTTGGTAGAGCAGCTGGCTACGGACTGGAAGGTCCGGGGTTCGATCCCAGGTGGTGACAGGATTTTTTCTCGTTGCCAAACTTTCAGAACGGCCCCAAGGTTCACTCAGCCTTCTATAAAATTGAGTACCGGGTCTTTCCCGGGGGTAAAAGGCGGTCAGAGCGTGGTGCCGACCACACCACCTCATTCTAGTGCCGAGGTCATGGAAAGCATGGGGCTCTACCTCCATGCCCCCCAAGTGCCTTCATGGCATGTTACCTTTTTACCAGTAACTAACATTAAAAATGAACACACTAGTAACAAATTTAGGAACTATAGCTTAAAATAATGGATGTTACATTTCATTTTAATGGTTTCTTAAATAAAAAATTATTCACAAAATTTAATAAAAATATTAAAAAATAATAGCTAAAGAATTAAATTAAATTCTTATAATTATAAGCTTCGTTGTCACCAAAAATTCATTTTATTTTTTCGCAAAAGTTTGAAAAGTCATGGAAAATTCACTTTTCCAATTGTTCCAGATGTTTCAATGGTTTCGAAGTCAGACATAAAAATGATTCTAAATAAGCCTACAGAACATGGCGAGATAAAGAGACAGCAAGCTTTTTTTTTTCTTTTGAAATAAATTTAAATCATTTCAATGTCCGTTAATAGACACTGTGGTGTCTCACTGTACCCTCCTGAATGGGAACAGTGAGACATTTGCATTTTTTTGACAAACACGCATTGTATACTATGTCCTTTATCTATTAACATTTCTGTTTATGTATTATTGTACTCCATATTTAATGTATAATTCTTTTGCACTTGATTTTAAAAATACTTGAAATTTCACTTGCATACATATGTCTTAATATTTTCTGTCTCACTGTACCCATTACTCCCCTATCACATGTCGAGCCCAAAAAAAAAGTTAAAATTTGTTACGCAGTGTAATAGCAATCATGGTGACACCAGACCATCGAGAGTGGCGACACTTTCCAATAAGAAGAATGTAATTACCATGACATTTACACAGAGTCATGAATTCTGCACCATGCCCCGAAATAAGAGACTAAAATGAGATTTCTTATGACTAACACGTAGTCTGTTCACAAGATGGAACCGTCATACGAGAAGAAATGCATTTCTTATAGCTATTATGTAGGTTACAAGTTGGACAACTTTTTCTACTGTCTAGCGAGATACTTAGCAACCAGACCATATTTATCCAGACTCTAATATAAACAATTACAGAGTATTCTTACTGGAATTACCTCGCTGCACGCTCCTCTTCCCACACCGCACCACTATTAAAAGTCTTCTGCTCGCCTGTCGTCCCTTAGTCGCAGAATACAAAGGCACATGACTAATGACTACCTCGCATTAGACTTCGCCACTTTTGGACCGACCGCGCGTACATACAGCGCTCAGTCTTGTCAACAAGTAGTGGAAGAAACGTTTTTATTGCAATCAATAAAAGGCGCCTTCCCGTATGCCATAAACACTCGATTCTGATTGGTACAAAGAAGTCGTAATATCTTCTTCCGCTCCGTGAATAGTTTCATCAAGGAATCACCTTCGCATAAAGAGCGATGACACAAGGCAAGATGCCTATTACATTCCTTAGCAGGCCTATTGGCATACTACTTATATTGCAGAATGGAGACATTAATTGCTCCTGGCAAGCTGCCTGCATTGTGATTCAGCTGCGTAAAGGTATTCAGGCTGGTCGTAATGTAGTGACGGCGAGCCGATTTTAACGTTTAACAAATCACAGTCGTCATTACTTATTGTACGCCACTAGGATAGCAGGACCAAGAAATGTTAACCGAAAAAAGAAATAACAGGAATTATTACAAACTAGTTCTATAAATAAACAAATTACATCCAGTTCAGTAGTGAATAGATCTATTAGGCCTACTTGTTTCTACTAGACATGTAATATGCATATTTACATACATTTATAAGGCTAATTGGGATTTCCCGGTCTCTGATCGGGTCAAAGACCCTGAGAGAACTGATATTTAACTTCGGAATACATATGATAAGAACTTTCTTGTGTTAAATTTTAACGTACCTTGTTAACATGTTTCGACCTATTTTCGGTCATCTTCGGAACTGGTCGTTGTTGATCTTGAAGCTGGCCTTCTATGCCCAAGGTTGCGGGTTCGATCCGGGGCCAGGTCGATGGCATTTAAGTGTGCTTAAATGCGACAGGCTCGTGTCAGTAGATTTACTGGCATGTAAAAGAACTCCTGCGGGACAAAATTCCGGCACATCCGGCGACGCTGATATAACCTCTGCAGTTGCGAGCGTCGTTAAATAAAACATAACATTCAACATTTGATCTTGGTGCCTCTTGTTTCCTGTGTGGGTGCTTTCGTAGTGTAGAGTCAAAGAGAGTATGTGTTTTGGAATTGAGTTGTGTGTTGAATATCGTTGGGGTGTGTTTTCGTGTGTCTGTATATTTCATGTTGTTCTAGTGTGTTGAGTTTCTGGCTTTTTGGTTGGATGTGCAGTTGTGTTGATGTCTCTGTAGGTGTCGTTGGCATTTGCACATCCAACCAAAAAGCCAGAAACTCAACACACTAGAACAATATGAAATATACAGACACAGGAAAACACACACCAACGATATTCTCAACACACAATTCAATTTCAAAACACATACACTCTTTGACTCTACACTACGAACACACCCACACAGGAAACAAAATGCGCCAAGACCAACAACGACCAGTTCCGAAGATGACCGAAAATAGGTCGAAACATGTTAACAAGGTACGTTAAAATTTAACACAAAGTTCTTATCATACATATTCCGAAGTGATACAGTGTTAAAAGTTGTGTAATCAAGATGTATGATATTTAACCCTTGCGATGAGTATCGGTGAAGTCCGGAGGTCCCAAGTAGTCAAATTCACTCTCCCCACCACCACGTTGGGGCCCCCTGGGATATTTTAAGATGCGAAAGAGAGAGTGGTGTGCGGAAAGCAACGGGAAGTTTCCAAGAAAAACTGTAAACATGACATGATGAAAATGGAGTTGTGTTGGAAAGAATGGGTGAAGAAAGAATTATACTGAAACTGATTAGAAAGAGAAGAAGGGCTTGGTTAGGTCACTGGGTGAGAAGAAACTGACTACTGAAGGGTGCAATGGAAGGAATGGTGAACGGGAGAAAAGTTCAGAGGTAGAGAGAGGTAGGTAGAGACTACAGATTTTTGTATAATGACATGAAGCGTAGAATGAATATAGTAATTTCTAATAATGTAGGGGAGTCGGTAGGCAAATTAATTAACCATGCGGCGCCATGTCCTGTGCGAAATTTTCCGCAGCAAAGATGGTGTGATTTCCCGTTGGGAAATAATTAAGGACTATGTCTCGTAACATCAATACCAGACAACTGAAGATTTGAAGCAAGCTGTTATGGAGTCATTGAGGAAAATTGGTTTCCCTTTTCCATTCCCACACTCTTCCGTGTTATCTCAATCTCTTCCTCGGGCGTTCAATGCTTCTTTTTCCGTTTGGTTTTTAATTTTATATACTCAATGGTATTTTTTCTTAATTCATCTGGTTGATAGCCTATGCTGTATCCAATCTTCTCTATTGTCATATTATTAATTTCTTGCATTAACTTAACTTCTTCCATTATGTATTCGTTTCGTATCAGATCTTCTCGTACATCCTTTGACTTCTCTAAAAAAACTCGTATCTGCTGTCTGTATTTTACTTTTATCTTTATGTTTTAAAATCCAAGACTCACTGCCGTACATTAGTACATTATGCAACGAGCCTATAATGATGGTAATTAAGACGCGAGTATGTTTGTTTATTAAACGAGCGCAAGCGAGTTTCATAATTTTCATACGAGCGTCTTAATTACCATTATAGGCATGTTTCATACGACTTTTTATGCTCGACCATATTTCTAACTTGAAATAATTCATACGTATTCATGTTATGATTATCTAAGTGAGGAGCGAAACTGACCTTCTAAATTGTGAGATGTGCGCAGACGCGAAAGTATTGATTTTTTCCGAGGAACAAATGTCATTGACCTTGATATAATCTAGAGAGTAATATGAACATTAATCTTGATATAACCTGGAAATTGATTTAGACATTGAAAAACGAGATGACAAATTGAATTTATTTCAATAATATTTACAATTAACGCTAATTATTATAGTAACAGAACATAATCTTCTGCGACAGTATTGGATTTCCAGCCTCCGTGACTTTTCGCTAGTTGTCTTTCGATTGCACGAGAATAATCAATACTTGCTAGACAAAGAAGAAATAAGTAGAAGAGGATGTTGATGAAATATAAGAGGAGGAGTAGGAAGCGTAATACGGAATAGGACTTCAGATGAAGAGGAGAAAGAGAAAGAGTATGTAAGAGGGAAGAAGAGCGTGAACAAACGTGAAGCAATATTTACGAGACGAGATGAAGGGTTCAGAACCATAGTGGGCCAAGCGCCATTTACTAAAACCGTAGAAAACAAGGGTTAAAATGAAGTTATTACCATAATTCAATGGAAAGATATAGCAAGTAATATAAAGTATACTTTCTTACTTACTTACTTACTTACTTACTTACTTATTGGCTTTTAAGGAACCCGGAGGTTCATTGCCGCCCTCACATAAGCCCGCCATTGATCCCTATCCTGAGCAAGATTAATCCAGTATCTACCATCATATCCCACTTCCCTCAAATCCATTTTAATATTATCTTCCCATCTACGTCTCGGCCTCCCCAAAGGTAGTAATATAAAGTACACACATTCAAACTAAATGATATGTCAATCTTTATTAAACTATGGTATTCACTTAACTTTAGCCCTTGCTTTCTCCGTTTTTAATAAATGGCGCTTGGCCCACTATGGCTCTGAACCCTTCAATTTAAGCCCAGGCAGTTAGGAAAAGCAGTGCTTGGCGACGGAAACCAGCTCACATATCTTCGCCTGTAATTGGTCTGTAATGCATCAATTTGCATGGTAATCCCTTCCAATTTATCCCCATGCTGCGTGTTCTTTCCAATTAGTTCTGTTTTGATAAACAGTAGGATTTAAACGAGTTAATTGTAATTCTTCTCTAGTTTCAATCCCGCTCTCACTGTAGGCCCTTAAACTGCCAATTATGTTAAACTTACTTCTAAGTAAGATATTTTGCCAAATTTCGATTGAGTTAATTGCTTTCCGATCTATTATATTCATAAAGCAATTTTCTTATGTTTAAACTATTCTCACACATGGTTCATGTAACAGAAATGTAATTCATATGTAGGTAATAAAGGCCGGGACTGTGACTCATCACCATCCCGCTGGTTTTTCATCCAGCTGGCCTGGGTTCGAGCCACCTGTTCGTAATGAAATTGACAGAAGGTTTTACTCTACCAACATGCTCCACCCTCCCATAATTTCATAATACCATCTGCAATAGTTATAAGAGGCTGGGATTAAGGCGTTATCGATACTGTTATACTGCAGCGTCTCTCAAACTTTTTTGAAGTGCGGACCACTTTTTTAAGTCAGAGCAGTTCTGCGGACCACCTTACTCTTGTTCCCTTCGAAATCTAATTTATAATTTTTGTAGTATATTTTAATACCGTATAATTACATTAAAAAAATTAATTAATTAAAATTAATTTAATTCAATTAATTTTATATTAGTATTAACTAATTAAGTTAATATTAATAGAAGAAAATTAATTCTGTTTTTTTTATAATTCAAGGAATTAGAGTTTGGATAATCTATTTAACTAATTAACTAAAAAAATAAATAAATGTTGGTACTCGCATTAATGAGATGGATGAGCCTGCCGATTCTTGCACAGTTGTTCTATGTTTGGATGTATGCTGGTAAGCTTAAGTCAGAGATCGTCATATACTCGAGTCGATTTCGGTATTTTGTTTTTATTAGAGTTAGTGATGAAAACCCTTTCTCACACAGATACATAGAAGCAAACTGAATTATAATCTCTAAAGCACCATTGTACAGTTCACTATATTCTCTTTTCACTTATGATGAGGTCCAGAAATTAACCTTACCTTCCGCTTCGAATTTCATTTTAAGTCCGGTGTCATTCGAGAGTTTAATTAACTGTTCTCTTTCACTCAATGAAAGTTTGTTATTTTCAATATCGCAATGAAAGTGATCAGGAACCCATGAAAATTCGTCATATTTACTTGGAAAATAAGTTTAAAATTGTGACTTCAGAGTTGTATTATTGGTGTACGACATAGGGTAAACATTGGTAATTTCGTGATAATTTCATGAAAATTAATTTAAAATGCAAATGTGTAAATATATCTTTATTCCGATTTTTTCATCTAAAATACGATAATTTGCTGTACAAATCTGGAGACATAAAAGATTGGACTCGTTCTTGAACAAGTGTCAAAAACCACTTTTACAACTTAGGCTAAAAGGTTGGTTATTTCGTGATAACCTCGGCAATTTCGTGATATTACATTGATAATTTCGTGAGAGGTAGAAGAATTGTGTAAAAATTCATTAAAGTCAAATGAAATTCTCATTTATTATTACGAGACTTCAAACATAGTAATTCCGTCTAATATTCATAGCAAGAAAACATAGAAATACATATCAACACATAAGAATGAAATCAAAGTAAAAATTGAAATAGAAAAGGGATCTTCTTTGCCCTGAAAGGGTGAACACTTTTATTACGGGCTTTACTATAGCCTATATTACTAGGGTAACTCCAAAAGTAATGCATAACATTTGTTTAAAAATTATATTTTTATCCTACAGCTTTGCTACTTTCACAGAATGTAGATACATCCTTTAGGACCAAATGTGACTTTTCCACATAATACCCGTCCCTTTCAACTGCCTTACGTAACCTAGGAACGAGGGCCTGTAGACCAGCACGGTAAAAGTCTGGACCAACACGTCTGAGCCACTCTTTAGCAGCGTGCACAAGGAAGTCATCTTCTAACCTCGTTCCGCGAAGGGATCCTTCAGTTTACCAAAGAGATGGTAATCGCACGGTGCCAGTTCAGGACTGTAATGCGGTTGTTTCAGTGTTGTCTATCCGAATTTTCTGATCTGGTCTGTAGTCTTGTGACTGACATATGGCTGTGCGTTGTCGTGCAATAGCAGAACATCCTGCTTCTCCCGATGTCGTCGAACACGACTCAGTCGAGCTTGGGGTTTCTTGAGAGTTGCCACATACGCGTCAGAATTAATGGTAGTACCGTGTGGCATGATGTCCACAAGCAAGAGTCCTTCTGAATCGAAAAGCACATAGCCATAATTTTTTCTGCCGAAGGTGCACTTTTGAATTTCCACTTCCTTGGTGAATTTGCATGATGCCACTCCATTGTCTGCCTTTGTCTCCGATCCAAAATGGTGGAGCCATGTTCCATCTTCTGTCACAATTCTTGCAAGTAAGTCATCTAGCACTTATCATTGGCACTTAGTATTATAACAAATCAAACAGAAGCTACACTGAACCCATTGCGTCCCCCTTTTCTTTTTTATTATCACATCTTGTCTTCAGATGTCTAAATTTCGTATTGTAATACAATTTTTAAAATAGTATGAAATGTAACGCTTAATACTCAACAAAATTTCGCCTCAAACAGCTAAGATTTCTATCAGTAAAGCTAAACCTATATGGCGACTACAGCTGTATCTAAAATTCCAAAAACATTCCCTAAAATTTCATTAAGATATAATAAATCATTGTACCAAATATCATGTGCTTACCTTTAGTAATAAGCCTGTAATGTATTACAAACATCCAAAAAATTTGTACGCCTGAGAAGTCGACGCTAACTTGCTCTCTCCAAACATAAAAGCTCACTGAAGCAACTACAATAGTCACACAAAGCTTAGCTGAATGTTTCTGGAAAGTGGACAACATATGCAATCCCTTGGCGGAAATTTGGATCTCGTAACACCATTGGTTAGTTCACGAAAGAGCAAAGAAAAAGTATCACGAAATAGCCACTACCATGAAATTACCAATGTTTACCCTATAGTACGGTACGTGACCATTTCAATGTGCAGACTGGGTGTCGGCAAAACTATTAAGAAAGTCATAAATACATGAAAAGATTCGGTACTTTGGTCCTCTGTTATGAATTCGGGTGGTCCCTGGCTGGGTTACAGGTGCCAGATGAGCTATAGTGTGATACGCAATTCCTTTGAATTTTATTTTTTCTTCTGTCTTTTTTGAAGGACCACAAGGCAGACTTCGAGGACCACAGGTGGTCCGCGGACCATAGCTTGAGAAACGCTGTGTTAGATGATATAGAGGTTTGGGTCTCCGAGCCCTGGGATTTGTCAGATACCTGGAGATGGGGCTGGCTCTGTCAGGTCTGAAGAAGGATGGCCCGTCTGTCAGCAACAGATTTACGAATGCCACCTAGACCAGCTATCGGACTAGAATATTATACTATAGCATAACGTACAGAGTGCTGAATGGGATAATGTAAGCCCAAGCATAAATTGACTAAATCAATGGCTTTCCCAAAACACGATATAGGGGAGACTGTTGTACCTTTAGCATAGTGTACCTTTGAACATTTTTTGTTTTTTAATTTTTGCTGCTACCTAGAGGACTCAAACTGAAGTAGATTGTGGAGAAAGCCGCTAAGTAGCTCTGGTCGTAGTTTCAGTTTGATTTATTGCAAAGTTTTAGTGCCAAAAGTAAACATTTCGTTCATTGATATATGTTTTCTTACACAAAACCAGATTGTATTTGTTACTATCTTTCCCTATCATCAGGTGAGCATAGCATATTTTAATTTCCGTGATTTATTCGAATTTCTAGTTTTGGGAGCCATATTTGTTTAAACGTGCATCCTCTTGTACCTTTGAACATAATACATCTTGTACCATGGAACATGTTCCAAAGTACACGATACTATCGGTTTTTGTTTTTTCTTTTATTTTAAGATCTTGTCACGAAGTAAGTCTGGAGTTAAGAGGTCCCCAATTGATCCGGATGCCTTGAAGAAAGCTGTTGAAGCAGTTATTGGTCCTCCAGGAAATAAAATCTCAATCAGAGAAGCCTGCTCTGGTTTATGATTGCAAATGCATTCTAAATATGATTGTCAGTTTTTACAGCTATATTCCCACCTATATTCCATGTGTTCAACTTATAAGAGGGTATGTTCCAAGGTACATGAACCTCTTGTACCTTTGAACACATTACATATCCCTTCATTTTATTTTTTCCATCCTTAATATATCTGTAAAACAGAATAGTACTATACGTTACAAGAGCGGTATGTTGACGTTTTCATGGTCAAGGAAAAGATTGAAAAAGCGAAACGTAGTTGAGCTTTTTTAATTTCCGAGAACATGAAAACAAACATACCGCTCGTGTATTGTACATTATTTTGTACGAAGATCGTTTATTACATACCTGAAAGACGAATTTCTAATTAGTTGCAATGAAATCTCCATGTTGGTTTCTGTTTAATGACGCCAACTTCGGAACATCAAAATATCTTTCTTCAACATTGTTGCTGTAAAATGTTTTCTGTGTTTACTATACTCCAGCAGGCCGTGATATACGTCTGTCTTTTTTTCCCCCAGTCTATAAATGCGAACTTAAAACAAACGGTAAGGTTATGTAATGATTTATTTTTCATTTTAATATTTTAACAATATTATTTATATAACATATTGCAGTAATAACATCGGCATCTGGAATCTCGTTGATTTTTTCACGGCTTCCTTAATGTTACTTGTATCAGGAATGCAATAAGTTTAGTGGAGTAGTAGACTTTACTTAATTTTTGCAAATATTTAAAAACAATAATTAATATTGCAATTTAGGTGAAATTGCAGTGGTAAGTTTCCAATTTATAATTATTACTATGTTAAACGTCTCTAAAAATAATAAGTTAAAAGCCTAAAGCAGTAAAATGAATGTCGCGCTTAAGCGGTAAGAAGAGGGAAATTGTTATGTGTGTTACGTTGGGAATACTGAATGTGGTATTTCACACTTACCGCGTGTTGGTTCTGTGCGGAAAACAAGCAAATACGCACGATCTCGCACAAAAATACATACAGAAAGTAGTAAATGAATCTTCAATAATTATTTCAAGCATTTTTTTCATTTTAAAAATTTCATTTCCCAAAATTAAAAAAAAAAAAAAAAAACGTGAAAAGTGTTTAAAGGTACAACAGTCTCCCCTAGGCTAAAATGTATAATATGAAACAATTTTTATCTTGGAAAAGAAGCAAATACGAGCAAAATTGTGTTAAAATTTTTTGATGGAAATATCCCAAAGAATAACTTTCTCAAATTAATAACACTACTTGCACTTCATCTTGTATAGGCGTAATTATATTAACAAGAGAAAGTCGCTTACGATAAAATCAGAATGTTCAGTGCATCTGGTATTATAAGCGCATTCTAACCAGATATCTGAATTTCTTATTTTAAAACTCTAGGTATTTCATATTTTAACATCGCTGTCTGTGATGCGTGCTCAGCAGCGCGAAAATGGCAAAGGTGAAACTGCAAATCACTTGGGGTCGGAGGAAAAGCAGCTCTTCGCCGTAGCTAGTAAAGCTCGAGGTAGCTTACAGCGCTCGATGCTGTATTTTTTACGAGTTCTCCTCTGAACCTGTTTTTTGTTGTCGATATCAAGAGAGTAACCGACTTAATTTATTTTGGCTTCAATTCCGTAATATTAAGTCCTTCGTTCATATTACATTATGTACTGAACTTTATTCTTTCCATTTTACTGTTTAGTAACTTTTCTCCACTTTTAAAATAGGGAAGAGAGTGTGATGTTTATTGACTTTACCGACTTTGAGCCAGGGTCTTATACGCGCAGGATGCCCTCTCCAGCCATTGTACATAAATAATAATCTATATATATAATTTGAACTGGTAATGGAAATTACGGGAAAACGGCTGAACGGATTTTAATAAATGGCCCCTCATTTTGAAACTTGGAACCCAAAGTTTTTCGGAAAAGTAGTAGTTTTCAGTGAAATGTCAATTTTCCTACACAATTTTCCTATTTTCCAAAATCCATCTGTTGTCAGTTTTGAGAACTAATTTTATCGAATCACGGCCGACTTGATTGACTTTCAGAACAAAACACACACTACAATAAACAATAGGCTATTACACGAAGGCCATGACCTGCAGGATTGCCGACATATTTAGAGCTCAATTCAATTTGTTATTAAAAACTGATTCTGCAGTGTATAATAATTTTCTGAGTACAACTGTGTATTGGATATTCAAATCTACGAAACTTGAGGTGGTTTGATGACATTATTATCATTAGAAATTAAATATTATTATAGTTAATATCATGATGCATCTATTTTTCATTAATAATTGTACATAATATTGATGCTATATTGATGACATGAAAGTGAAATGTTTTGAGGTTATGTAAGTAAATGTAGAGAATATCTTAATTTAGATCTTCATTTCTATAATATACTGAGTGGCAGCTATAGGCCTATATACGAGTAACTACAAAACTTAAGTACGATAATAATATTGTTATTAAAAATCAAATATTTTTATAATTATTAGTCCAGTGGGGTTGGGTCTTTTTCATATACTTAATGGCGGTGTAGTGTAGATATTGATATGTGTCATTGTCTTCAGTATTGGCTCGAGAGAGCGCAAAAATTACAGTTCCTAAGGAAAGATAAAAAGGTATTACTTGCTGATAAAATAAGAGGCCTAGAAAATTTTGTAGTCTCCAGGTCATTTCAGCAAGATCTCTTAGTAGAATAAAATGATTTTACGCTCTACATTTCAAGTTCTACATGCAGCAGCTATACGAAAATGCTATTGTTCGAAAGCTTAGCAAACCTGACATTTTTTTTAACTTTTGCCTACAATCCACAATGACCCGAAATAGCTACTGCTATCGTCCTGACATTGATACTTGCGTTTTCGCGTTGAAGCTCAAAAACTGAAGTTGGATAGGTTCAAGAAAAAGTATTTGGCCTAAAAAAATCCATTCAGAGGAAGAATGTTTCATTATTATGGAAGCAAATAACTATCAAAAAGACAAGTATTCTTCATTGAAAAATAAATCTGAACAATTTTTATTTGAACGTCTAACGAACATAGTTTGCAGCAGCATTTGCTGCACAAGCCACTAGTAAAAATATATTTACATACTGTATATGACACTACTAGGTGTTCATTTCAAAGTGTGTCATGACGTCACTATTGTTGGGTCACAGATTTGAAGCGAGTTTCAGCTTATATGTTAGAGAAGTTGCCTATTATTTAAGGCGTTCTTCAATCTGAACTTGAGAACGTGTACGGTATAACTTGAACGTCGTAGCAACAGATGGCGGTCTGTACGGTCTGTGTGCTACCATAACCTCTTTCGAACTGTGTTTTGCGCCGGCAAGTCGTACGCAGGGTATTTGTTATCATCGGTTGCGTACGGTAACATTCCACAACACAAATCAAATGCTCCGTGTCCATGTTGACCGTCGAAGTTAATGTCAACAAATACGTAAGTAATCGTCTTAACCCTCTCCCCGTATCTCGACAGTACGTATTTCCAAACAGTTCACATTCCTGCCACTACCGGCGTTACCGTACGTATCGGTACGTACTCTTCAGAATGAACGCCGTTCTTGCTAGGCAACTTCTCTGCCTCATAGGTTATACAGCTCTGCGGAAGTGTAGGAAGATTGAATTCTCTAGGCTCATCGACTAGCCACATGACGGCATACAGCGAGCCATGACACACTTTGAACTGAACACTCAGTATTTCTGACATAAGTGCCAGTAGGTGTGTGAGTGCGGTGATTGGGTTTTTATTTATTTTTTATTTTATTTTTTGTTTCAATTGTTTTGGTATATGCCTAATTTGTTAATTTGCGATGCTTAAGGAATGGTGAACGGGACAAGAGTTCGGGGTAAAAGAGATCAGTTGATAGACAGCACTAAGGTATTATATGGGGAGATTAAGAGGAAAGCAAGAATGGGAAATGCTGGGTCTGCAGTTAAAGACCTACTCTTGGGCAGAACACTGTACATACATACATACATGCATACATACATACATTTTTTTTTAAGTTACCTCTTTCGGTGGCAGAAGCGTCTGAATCGTTATGGAGACTTTCATGGTGTGGTGTTATTTTATTCATCTGTCTCTCTGTTGCTGTCGTGTGTCCTCTCAGACAGTATTAAAATATCCAACACGTGTTTGCGGTTTTGTTTGTGTGTTTTAGTTTGGTGGTGGGGGCTGGTGGTAGTTGTAGAGGAGTTTCTCCAGTGTTGTTCTGTTGTTTGTGTTCGGGGGATTTGCGAAGATGTGTTGTGTATATATGCGATTTACTGCCGAATGTGTGTATTTCCTGTTTATGTTGTTTAGGTGTGTGAAGAGTGGCTTCGTTTTTGTCGTAGTGTAAACTGTGTTATTTCTGGTGCGTCTGTGCAGGTGGAAGATTTGGTGGAGAATTCTTGTTTCGCGTGCTTCAAATTTCAATTGGGTCGTTGGAGGGGCTTGTGTGAGGAAAATGGAGGGATGTATGCATAGAAACGAATGAGCGAATGTATGAAAGTACGAGCGAACGAAGGAACGAATAAACGAAAGAAGAACAAATAACGAAAGAAGGAACGAAGGAACGAACGAAGGAAGGAACAAACGAAAGAAGGAAGGAACGAATGAACGAAGGAATGAATGAACGAACGTAGGCATGAACGAACGAAAGAAAGAACGATTAGAAAGAAGGAACGAATGAACAGAGGAACGAACGAAGGAATGAACGAAAGAACGAAGAACGAAAGAACGAACGAAAAAGGAATGAACGAAAGAAAGAACGAACGAAGGAACGAATGAACGAACGAAAGAACGAACGATGGAAAGAACAAATGGAGGAACGAACAAACGAAGGGAATAAAGAAATAACGAATGAAAGAACGAAAAAAGAACGTACGAAGGAACGAACGAATGAACGAAAGAAAGAGCGGACGAAGGAACGAATGAACGAATGAAAGAACGAACGATGGAAAGAACAAATGGAGGAACGAAAGAACGAACGAAGGGAATAAAGAAATAACGAATGAAAGAACGAAAAAAGAACGTACGAAGGAACGAACGAATGAACGAAAGAAGGAACGAACGATGGAACGAATGAACGAACGAAAGAACCAACGATGGGAAGGACAAATGGGGGAAGGACAAATGGAGGAACGAAAGAACGAACGAAGGGAATAAAGAAATAACGAATGAAAGAACGAAAAAAGAACGTACGAAGGAACGAACGAATGAACGAAAGAAGGAACGAACGAAGGAACGAATGAACGAACGAACGAACGAAAGAACAAACGATGGAAAGAACAAATGGAGGAACGAAAGAACGAACGAAGGGAATGACGAATGAATGAAAGATTGAAAGAAGAATGAACGAAGGAATGAACGGAAGGAGGAACGAACGAATGAATGAAAAGACGAAAGAATGAACAAAGGAACAAACGAATGAATGAAAACTAACCTTTCCATATTATTTTGCCTCCAATTTTGAAAGTATTTTACTTTGGACATTATTATACCCTTGCGTTAATATTCCTTCTTCTTCAATAATTTTATGTGCGCTTCACTGTAGATCTAATAACGAACTGATGTAAATAAAAGATCTAAGAACAAAAGCAGGCCGCAGTGTTCGGCTGACCTCTTCATGTATGGCGGACATAATCCCAGCTATTAGACAGCCGGGAGTCTCAGGAGCCTTGGGGCTCGTTAATGCACCTTGCTGCTACAGCACACTAATTAGTAGGCGCTTATCAACCTCAGCGGTGAAAAACAGCAGGATCCCTTCTAAAGGCAGCGTGGGCGACCTCCAGATTCACGCTGGTAGCAGGCTAATTTCTATTTTAATGTGTTTACCGTTATTTAACGTTTCTGCTATATCTGGGTGTTTTACTGGCAGGCACGATGTGAAGAAGAGGAGGATAATATTGAGTGAGGGGCAAATAGAGAAATAAATCGAGGAAGATAGTGTGAAAGACACGTTCAAATAAAAGAAAAAAAAGTGACTGGGAATTGAGCTAGTTCCTATGGTTACCTGTACCGTCTAAAGAGGTATTAGTGTAATGGAAATGGGATTAATAAATGTAATTTCCTTGTAAGATAGTGGGTTTAAAAGGGAGAGCCGTGGGTGAAATTTATGTAATCTATAATTTTTAAGATTTTATTCTTTTATGAACGAAGAATCCTGTTCCTAATTGGTGATTATTGTTTCCTTCCCCATAATACAACAAGTTATCTCCTATTTGTGATATGCCATTCCCATCTAACCTAACTTCTTGTACTCCCACGAAGTCTATTCTATATCTAGCTAATTCTTTTGCTACTAATGTTACCCCTCCTGTTATATAAAGACTAGTTACGTTCCAAGTGCCAAATCTCAAAACCTTATTCCTTTGCTGTGGTCGTGCCAGAGAATCAGTCCTATTCCGAGGCTTATTGTAGGGATTTGTAACAAGCTGTTTTTTACGGTGATGGGTTGTTAGCCCTTCACCCAACCCCCAAGCTGGAGGACCACTCCTTATCGGCTGTCCACGACTGCTTATTCAATATATTCGCAGCTACCCTCCATTTCTGGAGGCCGTTTCCTCCATCCGCAACCTGAGGACGCGCCTTGCCGTGGTGATAGGGACCCACAATACATGATAGAAGATAGAATTTATAAAACAGTTATATTACCAGTTGTGAAACTTGGACTCTCACTCTGAGAGAGGAACATAGGTTAAGGGTGTTTAAGAATAAGGTGCTTAGGAAAATATTTGGGGCTAAGCGGGATGAAGTTACAGGAGAATGGAGAAAGTTACACAACGCAGAACTGCATGCATTGTATTCTTCACCTGACATAATTAGGAACATTAAATCCACACGTTTGAAATGGGCAGAGCATGTAGTACGTATGGGCGAATCCAGAAATGCATATAGAGTGTTAGTTGGGAGACCGGCAGGAAAAAGACCTTTAGGAAGGCCGAGACGTAGATGGGAGGATAATATTAAAATGGATTTGAGGGAGGTGGGATATGATGATAGAGACTGGATTAATCTTGCACAGGATAGGGACCGATGGCGGGCTTATGTGAGGGCGGCAATGAACCTTCGGGTTCCTTAAAAGCCATTTGTAAGTAAGTAAGTATAATTTTTAAGATACAAACTTCTTCATATTTTGTACATTTCATTCTCTTTTCATAATTATTCTTGCACATATAAGTTTTATCTCGATTAGATGAATGGTTTTTTAGTTATTCAAATTAAATATCACATTTTCAAAATCTGTCTCCTCTTACAGAAGTTTTATGCATGACTTTCTTCGACATCTCTGATATGGTAAAAAAATAACTACGGATCCAGAATTTTAGATTTACATCTATATACGGAGAGAAATGTAAAAAAAAGAAAGCCGGTACACAACTTCAAAACTTAAAATTTTAGTCTCCACAAAATTTGTTTCATTTTCAATTTCTAAAATATTTAATTTGTAAAAAAAACGCTATTTTGTTTCATTAATCAGAGTATATAGAATAATAATAATAATAATAATAATAATAATAATAATAATAATAATAATAATGGCTTTATTTAACCTAGCAGAGTTAAGGCCTTAAGGCCTTCTCTTACACTCAACCAGGATTAAAACTTGCTTACACAGTTGATCATAAAACTTGATCAGAATTAAGTAATTACATACTGATTATATAATGAGATCAAAAGAGATAGTTACATAAAATTTACCTCATAAAATAAAAATGAACATAGTGAAATACATATTAATTTGTTAGAATCAAATGCGAATCACATAAAAACAGAAGCCGATAATTCAATAATAAAAAAAAGAAAAATGTACACAGTAAAAATAAAAATAAACACATTAGTATACATATTAGTATTAGATTACAATTAAATAGGATTTACATAATTAAATCAGAAACCGACAATTGAATGAAATGTACACAAAAAATAGATTAATAATGAAAAACAACAACACAGTGGGATACATATTGGCGTTAAGTGATAAATAAATACGATTTAGATAATAAAAATAAGAAAAAAAATAATAAATACAGTGGAACACATTTGCAACACGTTAGATCTGGCAGCTCATCATAAGATACTTTTCTAATTTACATTTAAAGGAAATTAAAGTTCGGCAGCCCTTGACTTCAGGCGGCAGAGAATTCCAGTGACGAGAAGTAGCAACAGTGAAAACGAAGAATAGAGAGATGATGTGTGCAGTGGTATTTCTAGCGTGTTATCATATTGTGACCGAGTATTTAAGTTATGATACCGAGAAAGACTGTGGAATCGGACAGATAAGTAGGAGGGAGTAGAGGTGTGCAAAATTCGGTATAAGAGATAAAGGGAATGTAACTTTCTCCTCTCATTTAACCTGAGCCACAATAATTTATCGAAAGCAGGCGAAATGTGATCGTAGTAGCGGACATTACAAATGAAACGAATACACGCATTATGAACACGTTGCAGTTTCTGGGATAAATCCACCCTGAGATCACTGAATAAAGCGTCACAATAATCGAAATGAGGCATAATAAGAGTCTGTACAAGCATCTTCTTTAATTTAGCTGGATAGTGGTATATGCTGGGATATGCAGTAAAGTTTTCATAGATTTTTATTTGGTTATTTTACGACGTTTTATCAACTGCTATGTTTATCTATCGTTCGAGTGAGATGAAGGTGATAATGCCGGCGATATGAGTCCAGGGTTCAGCGCCGAATAGCATTTGCTCTTAATGGGTTGAGGGAAAACCCCGAAAAATTCTAAATCAAACTACTTGCCCCAACCAGGATTTGAACCGCTCGTTACACGGTCAGACGTGCTAACCGTTACTCCTCAGCGGTGGACAATTTCATGTTCATAGCATCAAAATTAAGAGCCTTTACACTGTGAAAATGACGAAATTTGATTTAAAAAAAAAAAAGAATAACGAAACAGCTTGTAAAATTTGCATGGGATTCAAATTCAAGATTTCAGGCATTTAATAATTTGCTTCCAAACGTTGCAGAGCACGTATACTTTCTCTACTCATAAATAAAAGATATTTCTAATTCGTTTTTCACAAAAAGGAAACGAAAAAAAAAAAAAACAATTTTTGATAGAAAATTACTAAATTTTCACTTGTCCTTCCCATTAAATTATTGTTACATGCCACTTTGTTTTATAGTTTGACAGCTAAATGTCTAAAATTTGGGTAATTTTTTGGCATTGCCTAAATAAGGATTCTGCCTGTAGGAGACATTCAACAAACACACAACACTGAATTGCTGGGGAAGTCTATGTTTGCTGTTCCTATTTCCTTGTCCTACGTATTATTAAACAGACCTTGAATCAACTGTAAACAATCCAGAGTAACGTTTACAAAATAGTCCACACCTGTGGAGTAACGGTCAGTGCGTCTGGCCGCGAAATCACGTGGCCCGGGTTCGAATCCCGGTCGGGGCAAGTTATCTGGTTGAGGTTTTTTCCGGGGTTTTCCCTCACCCCAATACGAGCAAATGCTGGGTAACTTTCGGTGTTGGACCCCGGACTCATTTCACCGGCATTATCACCTTCATATCATTCAGACGTTAAATAACCTAGATGTTGATACAGCGTCGTAAAATAACCCAATAAAGAAAAAAAAATTACAAAATATTACCAGATCTGATTTGTTAATATTGAAAAGAAAATAATAATTTTGTTTACTTTTAAAGAAGATTGGCGGCTGGATACTAGTCTGTGTGTTAAAAAGTATATTTTTGGGTGAGTAAAATATACATGGCCTAATCCATATGAATAATAATAATCCGTGGTGCCACAGCCCTTGAAGGGCCCAGACCGACCAGCCGGCTGCTGGCTTCACGTTCATATGCCGAAGCAGAGGTGGACGATCATCCAACCAGAATGGACACATATCGTGTGGTTAGGACGATGATCCCCCCAGCCGTTATAGCTGGCTTTCGCAACCGGATTTCGCTACCTATTGTAGCTCCCCAAGTGTATCACGATGTTGGGTGGGCACCGATCCCACACACACTGGCCGAAATTTCATGATAAAATTTCTTCTCCCATGAGGACTCGAACCAGCGCGCATTCCGTAACGCGAGGATGGCTTAGACCATGACGCCACGGCGCGGGACACTCCATATGGATACACACATTTATTTTGTGTTACATTATCAAAGCATTTGAAAGAACCACAACATTTACAAGAGAGTATTCATCACTTATGCTGAGTCAAACTTTTATTTGTTTGTGAAACTGAATGGAGACTTCAGATGTGTAAAATTTGATACAGGGTGCCATTTAAAAAAAAAGTGTTATATTTTGTCACACTCTGTACATGAATCAATACTTTTGTGAGGCCATAGCCATAAGTTTCAGTTAGATATAATAATATTGCAACCACTGTTTATTAACCGAACTTAACACATTTACATAAATTAATATTGAATTGCCCATTTATAAAAACGTAATACACACCACCGTCCTTTGTGCTGAATATTATCATGCAATGTTTTATTTTATGGTACATGTAAGTTCAAGTTTCTTACACTTCAGTAATGTCACAATAGGCCACTTGTTACACTGGCAATAATCATCACCACCACTTATTATCAAAGAAGTTCACAAATCTGTTATTGAAGTTGTTCCTGTGAAGCACTTCATCAAAATCACAATATGACTGAGGCAATTTATACTTCCTTCACTTGTAGGAATTATATACCTACACTCCGAGAATATTTGCATATATCTGTTGAAATATAATATGTTCTTCTATTGTAAATAATATTTTGGGGCTTTTATTTGTTACACAATATTGCAAGAGAACAAGTAAAAAAAAATACAATATTGATGTAAGTATATTTCTAAAAAGAGTTAATCCTCTCTATGTTGCATCTGACTATTAGTTTCAAGGCATGAAAATAAAACTTCAAACTTCCCTCTTTCAAATAGTAGTAAGATAATGTATTGGTGAAAATATAGCTTTCTGAATAGTCCAATAATTTGTAACCACGTTGTATGTTAGTGGAGATATGACAGAGTTATTTGGCCTGACTATGAAGACATGTAAAGATAAAATATATTCTAAATTTTGACACTATAATATGGTTACAATAAATATAAATACATACTTGTTATTCTATAAGTAAGTACAGCTTTCAGTTTTAATTTATATTATGTGAAATTTCTACGAGAAACCCATTCTTGAAACTAATAATACGGTGCATTATAAATTTAAAACGACTACCATAAAATATATAACATTAATATGATATTCTAACAACCCATCACCGTAAAAAAACAGCTTGTTACGTATCCCTATAATAAGAACTGCACGCATTTTATTCTTCACCTGACATAATTAGGAACATAAAATCGAGACGTTTGAGATGGGCAGGGCATGTAGCACGTATGGGCGAATCCAGAAATGCATATAGAGTGTTAGTTGGGAGACCGGAGGGAAAAAGACCTTTAGGAAGGCCGAGACGTAGATGGGAGGATAATATTAAAATGGATTTGAGGGAGGTGGGGTATGATGATAGAGACTGGATTAATCTTGCACAGGATAGGGACCGATGGCGGGCTTATGTGAGGGCGGCTATGAACCTTCGGGTTCCTTAAAAGCCATTTGTAAGTAAGTAAGTAAGTATTATGGAAACGAAGTTTTCTGACTGATTCTGAAATTAATATTTTTAATTTTACAGTTTTACACTAGAATTTTCCATCGCAGATTGTTAAAAATGAAGCATGAATTAATTTTATTTGTACAAAGTATATTTTTATAGCACCAAAGGCTAACATAACCACAATTTGTGAAAGTTTATCAAATTAGAAAATAAATCATTACATTAGTCACATTAAATATTGTATAAATATTTTTATAACAAATAATTTTTTAACAGAATCACTTTGTAATTCAATATCCCTCCAAAACTTATAAGCTTTAGAAATTATTGTAACTATTATGCAATATTTTTCAAAATGTATTCCTTACATTACAAAGTACTGGTAATTATTTTCCGTGCACACACTAAATGAAATGCAATTTGTGACATAAGAAACTTCATAGAAAGTAATCTTTTCCTATAATAAATCAGTCAGTTTCAATATGTTTACATAATAAGAATATCATTGCTAACATGATAAGGAAATGAATTTTTGCAAAACAAATAAAACATACAAAGAGGAAATATGTGTCTTCTTCACGACATTGATTTTTGAAAAAGAATTACATGTAAATATATATATTGGAATCAAATATAACATATGTTCATTTCAATATTTTCAATAAAATATTTTTAGCACATTGTAAGTTCTTGAACTTATTCAAGAGTACAGAGTTCAATTTCAAATCTATAATATTTTAATCTTTTCTTCCAAAATGTTGCAATAATTGACATAATTTTTTTTTAGTTATAACTAAAAAAAAAATATGTCAATTATTGCAACATTTTGCAACAACTTTTGATTTTGGTATTTTTTCATAAAATGAATACAGTGAAACCTCTCATTTACGGACATCGAAGGGACGTAACAATCTGTCCGCATCTGGGAGGTGTCCTTTATTGGGAGGGAGGCTCCCCAATCTAATGGTGAATTTATAATATGCATTATGTAGCTCTTCACTCTTTAAATGAAATAGGATATATTACTTTAGTTTAAAAGTGTGAACTCTATCACTTCTCAGAGTGCAGAAATAGAATAGGATCGCTAACTGACCTCATCAAAGACAAAATATAAATAGTGCAGTAAACCAAACTTTAATGCCCCTTCGAGCGCACCTTTCTCTTATTATTATTATTACTGCAGTTTAATTCTAAATACAGTATACTACAGTAAATTCTTTCCAACTTGGAACTACAGTAGATAAGACCGAAAAAGGAAAATACAGTACTGTGTCATGCAATTTTATTATAGGTCAACAGTTATGCAATACTCTAATTTACTTACTTACTTACTTACAAATGGCTTTTAAGGAACCCGAAGGTTCATTGCCGCCCTCACATAAGCCCGCCATCGGTCCCTATCCTGTGCAAGATTAAGCCAGTCTCTATCATCATATCCCACCTCCCTCAAATCCATTTTAATATTATCCTCCCATCTACGTCTCGGCCTCCCTAAAGGTCTTTTCCCCTCCGGTCTCCCAACTAACACTCTATATGCATTTCTGGATTCGCCCATACGTGCTACATGCCCTGCCCATCTCAAACGTCTGGATTTCAAGTTCCTAATTATGTCAGGTGAAGAATACAATGCGTGCAGTTCTGTGTTGTGTAACTTTCTCCATTCTCCTGTAACTTCATCCCGCTTAGCCCCAAATATTTTCCTAAGCACCTTATTCTCAAACACCCTTAACCTATGTTCCTCTCTCAGAGTGAGAGTCCAAGTTTCACAGCCATATAGAAGAACCGGTAATATAACTGTTTTATAAATTCTAACTTTCAGATTTTTGGACAGCAGACTGGATGATAAGAGCTTCTCAACCGAATAATAACACGCATTTCCCATATTTATTCTGCGTTTAATTTCCTCCCGAGTGTCATTTACATTTGTTACTGTTGCTCCAAGATATTTGAATTTTTCCACCTCTTCGAAGGATAAATCTCCAATATTTATATTTCCATTTCGTACAATATTCCCGTCACGAGACATAATCATATACTTTGTCTTTTCGGGATTTACTTCCAAACCGATCGCTTTACTTGCTTCAAGTAAAATTTCCGTGTTTTCCCTAACCGTTTGTGTATTTTCTCCTAACATATTCACGTCATCTGCATAGACAAGAAGCTGATGTAGCCCGTTCAATTCCAAACCCTGCCTGTTATCCTGAACTTTCCTAATGGCATATTCTAAAGCGAAGTTAAAAAGTAAAGGTGATAGTGCATCTCCCTGCTTTAGCCCGCAGTGAATTGGAAAAGGATCAGATAGAAACTGACCTATACGGACTCTGCTGTCTTCAAATTAAGCTTTACGTTCAGGAGTCATGTCTCTCGAAACAGAATTGATTTAAGTGAAGAAAATAATCTTACTAACCCTATCACGTGTTAAATACAATTTCACGATTGTGGACCTTATTGTCTTCTTTCATGTTGAGGAATTTCTGTACTAAATTTTTCATTTTTGTAACACATTAGGTCTTCAAATCCAAGTTCTGTCCGCAGTCAGGAGGTAAAGCAAGCTTTAGGACTTTGAAACAGTGTCCGTGTCTGAGAGTGTCCGTAAACGAGAGTTAAATTTATCGTTATTTCTATATTACAGTATTTCAGTTGGGACTTTAAAATCTGTCCGTATATGAGGAGTGTCCGTTTCTTGGGGGTGTCCTTAAGGGTATTATCAAAATATTATCAGAAAATGCAGGCTCTAAATTTCTAAAATTTTATAAGAAAATGGACTCGTAATTGGACAAAAATTAAAAGGTACCACAACAGGACTTATTAGAACTTAAATGACTGATAAAAGCATAAGAAAAGGTTACTAATAATATTTTTCAAACCAGTTTTATCAGAGTATGAAAAAAAGAAAAAAAAAAGACAAAAAAAAAATTCTGCAGTTACATTTGGTAACCATAACATTGTTATGGTCTCCCTGACATCTTTGATATTTTTATTGCATGTAATAAACACTTATTTCTGAAATCTAGAGTTGTTTAATTTAATACAATTAGTTTTTTATTTGTCCTATATAAAATATATTAAAATTTACATAATTTTTTGTGACCTAATTTTTCTATTTTCAAAGAAATGGGCATTATTATAGTCTATCTTTTGCATAAATTCATGTTTTTTTTGTAGGTCATTTTACGACGCTTTATCAACAGCTTAGGTTATTTAGCGTCTGAATGAGATGAAGATGATAATGCCGGTGAAATGAGTCCGGAGTCCAACACCCAAAGTTACCCAGCATTTGCTCATATTGGGTTGAGGGAAAACCCCGGAAAAAACCTCAACCAGGTAACTTGCCCCGACCGGGAATCGAACCCGGGCCACCTCGTTTCGCGGCTAGACGCGCTAGCCGTTACTCCACAGGTGTGGACACAAATTCATGTTAAATCAGTGTACAAAATTTCAGAATTCTATCTCTAATGGTTGTAGAGTTACGAAATAATATGTGTGAAAATTTTCAAATTTTGGAAAATTTAATTTAAAGTAAAAATTGAATTCTTAAAAATATTATTAGTAATCTTTTTTATACTTTTATCAGATATTAAAGTTCTAATAAGTCTTGTTATGATACCTTATAGTTTTTATCCAATTGTGAGTTCATTTCCTTATAAAATTTTAAAAATTTAGAGCCTGCATTTTCTGGTAATAATTGTGGTCGTTCACATACATATACCTTTAAGGAGAGGTTTCACTTTATATAAAGATTCATTAGCAATATTCCATACTTAATTCACACACTGCACGTACTACCACAGTAACATCAAGAAGAATAAAATGATTCTTGAAGTTAAGTGTGTTGTGTATTTATAATTACACATATAAGCCAATTATTTTTTTACTAAATTTGTTATATTCCTTGTTTCTCATTCCCAAGTAAACAGACTCGAAGAAGCTAGATATGGATAAATTCCGATCAATTGTTTAGGGAAAAACTTTGAATACACACACAGACGGTGTCGCCAATGCCACTCTTTCCCGGTATGGCATAGTTGCGCCCCGCGGTCAATTGGGAGGCCTAGACATGGCATAGTTGCGCCCCGAAGAAATCAGGTAGCAGAATGGACATGGCATAGTTGCGCCCCGAAGAAGTCGGGTAGCAGAATGGACATGGCATAGTTGCGCCCCGAAGAAATCAGGTAGCAGAATGGACATGGCATAGTTGCGCCCCGAATAAGTCGGGTAGTAAAATGGACATGGCATAGTTGCGCCCCGAAGAAATCAGGTAGCAGAATGGACATGGCATAGTTGCGCCCCGAAGAAATCAGGTAGCAGAATGGACATGGCATAGTTGCACCCCGAAGAAATCAGGTAGCAGAATGGACATGGCATAGTTGCGCCCCGAAGAAGTCGGGTAGTAAAATGGACATGGCATAGTTGCGCCCCGAAGAAATCAGGTAGCAGAATGGACATGGCATAGTTGCGCCCCGAAGAAATCAGGTAGCAGAATGGACATGGCATAGTTGCGCCCCGAAAAAATCAGGTAGCAGAATGGACATGGCATAGTTGCGCCCCGAAGAAATCAGGTAGCAGAATGGACATGGCATAGTTGCGCCCCGAAGAAATCAGGTAGCAGAATGGACATGGCATAGTTGCGCCCCGAAGAAGTCGGGTAGCAGAATGGACATGGCATAGTTGCGCCCCGAAGAAATCAGGTAGCAGAATGGACATGGCATAGTTGCGCCCCGAAGAAGTCGGGTAGTAAAATGGACATGGCATATTTGCGCCCCGATAGGCATAGTACACACGAAAGTGAGTGTCATAAAATAAACAAATTATGTCTACTTAAAAATATTATAGTGGTAGCTGCACTGAAATCAGATGGCATATGATCAATTTTTCTATTTAAATTAACACTTTTTTTATCGATCACACACAACTAATTGTAATTTTATTGTTCATATTGTAGTTGGAATGTCCTGGTAAAGGAACAGAGAAGGCCCGACGGCCTTATCCCTACTAGGTTAAATAAATAAATACTAAATACTAATACTAATAAATGAACTGCATTTTTTGTTTGTACACCGATATCTTAACCCTATGGTACAGGGTTTCGCAAATCACAGACGGTGTGAAAATCACTAATAAAATGTCAATATTGCTAAGACCCCACACACCAACGACTCACTCATTTGAATATGTCAGTTAATAAAGTATTGCCAACTTCATGGTGTTCATTTTAACGGTACCGGTATCGATAATGAATATTAAATCGAATAAGAAATCATTACGGTTGGTTGATTACGAGGCTCGAGTTCCCGTAATGCCTTTTTGTCTACCTATTTCAGCGAGGCGCAACTATGCCATGCCCCTCTTCTCTACCTGATGGGAACGTGGCGCAACTATGCCCACAAAACAGGGACCCTTTTTTACCTGCTGCATCTTACATGACCGTGGGGCGCAACCATGCCCTGCACCTCTTTCCGTATAAGATATTTTAAAAATTCGTAATTCCTTGAAAATATTGAAATATATTTTGCGCTGCATGCTATAACCCCAAAGAAGTAAGACATAGATATCTATGCCGTCCCCATGGCAGGGAGAAATATCCCATATTCTGCTGAGAATCGAACCCTTATTTGTAGGATATATAGCTAGGAAAAAAAATCCTTGAGCCATTATGCAGAACTGATAGTCGAAGTCCGGACCTTGAAGGCTTTAAATTTGTCTCTTATGTAATTTTATAACAAGAAATTAGAATTTTAATACAGGGTAATAAAACTTTATTAGAATTTTTCTGTGACTTCATTTTTGGTTGTAAATGTCTTGGAACGCTTCCATAAATGTGGATAAAGACGTCTTGGGAATAGGTCGTCAATATGCTTCTTCTGAATGATCGATTGCAGACATTATCTTGTCAGGCTGTCATGATTCGAGTGCCTTCAAGCCCGAAGAGATGTAAACACGTTGTAAATCTCGACTTTCAACTAATCGTATTATGGAGATGAATTGACGCACAGTGGTACGGTTATCTGTTAATACGGATATCATTAAGTTATCACGAATAATAATAAATGTATTACTTACTTACTTACTTACTTACTGGCTTTTAAGGAACCCGAAGATTCATTGCCGCCCTCACATAAGCCCGTCATTGGTTCCTATCCTGAGCAAGATTAATCCAGTCTCTATCATCATATCCCACCTCCCTCAAATCCATTTTAATATTATCCTCCCATCTACGTCTCGACCTCCCCAAAGGTCTTTTTCCCTCCGGCCTCCCAACTAACACTCTATATGCATTTCTGGATTCGCCCACACGTGCTACATGCCCTGCCCATCTCAAACGTCTGGATTTAATGTTCCTAATTATGTCAGGTGAAGAATACAATGCGTGCAATTCTGTGTTGTGTAAATTTCTCCATTCTCCTGTAACTTTATCCCTCTTAGCCACAAATATTTTCCTAAGCACATTATTCTCAAACACCCTTAACCTATGTTCCTCTCTCAAAGTGAGAGTCCAAGTTTCACAACCATAAATAACAACCGGTAATATAACTGTTTTATAAATTCTAACTTTCAGATTTTTTGACACCAGACTGGATGATAAAAGCTTCTCACCCGAATAATAACAAGCATTTCCCATATTTATTCTGCGTTTAGTTTCCTCCCGAGTGTCATTTATATTTGTTACTGTTGCTCCAAGATATTTGAATTTTTCCACCTCTTCGAAGGATAATTATCCAATTTTTATATTTCCATTTCGTACAATATTCTGGTCACGAGACATGATCATATACTTCGTCTTTTCGAGATTTACTTCCAAACCGATCGCTTTACTTGCTTCAAGTAAAATTTCCGTGTTTTCCCTAATCGTTTGTGGATTTTCTCCTAACATATTCACGTCATCCGCATAGACAAGCAGCTGATGTAACCCTCTCTATTATCCTGGACTTTCCTAATGGCATACTCTAGAGGAAAGTTAAAACGTAAAGGTGATAGTGCAGCTCCTTGCTTTAGACCACAGTGAATTGGAAACGCATCTGACAGAAACTGACCCATACGGACTCTGCTGTACGTTTCACCGAGATAGATTTTAATTAATCGAACTAGTTTCTTGGGAATACCAAATTCAATGAGATCATGAGAAAATGTTATTTATATATTGTGTTATCAGGTTAGGTTAGGTGAGTTCGTAATTAGATTTCCTGAAATGGTAAGGTATTGTAATTAAGTATCATGATAGAGTCAATAATTGTAAATACCTGCACCAAATTTCAGACGAATAGCTAAAAACTGTGGGATCAGTGATTAAATATGACACTGTATTTTCGATGTCTGACTATTTTTAAGTCCACTTTGAGGTATGTGGATATAAAGGGAAAAATTGAGTCGGTGTCTGGTAGAGTTTCTGAGTAGCTCAGTTGATAGAGCGTTGGTGCGCTTAGCCAAAGGTCCCAGATTCGATATCCGACCCCGGAACAATTTTTCTCTTGAAATTATTCAAATCATCTTCACAAGGAGCTATACTTGAAAGTTAGATTTGCATAATACACGTCACTGTTTGTTAACAGAAAACCACAATTTAAGTCACACAGAGTTTGTGTGCACCCAATGTTGGATGTTTCACGGTTTGTCAGCCCACTTTGAGGTATGTGGATATAAAGGAAAAAATTGAGTCGGTGTCTGGTAGAGTTCCTGAGTAGCTCAGTCGGTAGTTCGTGCGCTTAGGCAAAGGTCCCAGGTTCGATACCCAGCCCCGGAACAATTTTTCTCTTCTAATTATTCAACAATTTGTGTAACTTGTCAAACATTCAATACGTAGGCTATTCAGTTAGTAATATGTATGACAACTCTTGTTCAGAATTTGGAACTCGTAATTAGAACGTTACATGGAGACAGTCTTTCAGTATTCCCGATATAAAATTATACTTAAAAGTATTGTAATTTATACAGGGACATCATTTTATTTTTACTAACATTTTTAATATTAACCTGGCTACACCTTTGGATCAACACCGTTTGCTACCCCCTTCCACGATTGTAATTCGATGATACTGGCGTAATATACAAACAGATCACTTTACTAGGTATAGGAGGGAAGAAAAGTAGTTCATTTCATCCATTTACGTAAACTAGAAAATATCGCGATTTTGAGTTTGATAATTTTCATTAGGTTTTTGTTTAATCAAAATACAGTACAGTATTAACAATGAGTGTTTTTACTCACGAACTGACCTATTCACTCGGACATATTCATTATGCTGTGTATATTAATCTGTCTACAGCACATTACGATATACAGAATGAATTTAAATTAAATATAATCATAATATGGATATTTAAACACATTTTTAAAAACGGTGGCCGTTCATTTCGATACAGGCTTCAGTTCTAATGTGCATATTATCGCACTATAGACTATTGTACGTAATTTCATTTACCAGGTTCGTACTTCGTACTAGTAACTCATGTTGAAATAATTCTGTACCTACTCTATAAAAGATTAACTTACGTACTGTAAATTCAATCTTCACTTCTGCCCGATCCGAAAAGATAAAATTACTCAGACATACTATCCACTGTCCGTCCAAGTGGTTATGCCGTAGGGTCGTAGAAAGGGAGGAAATCACGTGACAGTTAATTACTTAACGAGGCCCTTTTATTTAAGTTATTTTAAATAATTGTATAATATTACGTAGACGTCCAATTCCTAACAGACATTAATGTTCTCAGAAAATAGCTAAGACAGCCCAGCCACTAGCTGGCGAATAAAAGCTGGTGAGGGAAACCGGGATACGACGTAGGCAAATGGAGACAGTACCTGTGCGAAAATGATTCGATATTGAAAGCTCTTTCGTCACTAGAAAACGCGAACATATTTTTGGAACGTACTGTTTACTATGACCGTAACTAGTATGACTGTATATGCGGTCTTGGATCTGTGTGGAGGACGGTTGAACTTCATTAGTAGAAGGGGTGGAAGTGAAGTACATTAAAAAACTCGGGTACAATAAAAATTGAAGTAAAAATAAAATGATGTCCCTGTACTATGCAACGTTCAATTTAAATATCAATATTACAACTCTTTTACTAACTCGTAGCCTGACAATTTCAATTCCCAGTTTCTGTTTCATTCATTTCCTAACGGATATTTAGTCGAGACACAAGGTACACAAAGCGAATTCTGTAAACTGAAAACTGTAACATCGCTTGCTGAAAATAAAAAGGCAAAATTAAAGCACATGGATGGATGGATGGAATGTAGGTGAAATGCGAAGGATTTCACGACGCAGGATGTGGGGTTTTGGTCTTCAGGCATCTTAAGCTCGCGTGGGTTTTGTTGTCGTGGGCTCGCAGTAAATTCACCGTGAAGTTATTCTCTCCCACGGGCTTAACCCTTGCACATCGTCGTTCAGCCTAATTACTCAGTCTGGTTTCGACTACGCGCAGTGTAAATACTGCAAGGAACTAGAAGTAAAGTTTGTCTCCTGGCGTTTCAAATACCGTTCATAGATAAGACAAGACTGTAAAGATTCTCAAATGCAAAAGAAACAGAGTCTGTGCAACTAGGAAATGCAGAAAATGATCTGATTGTTTTTGTCAATCATCCTTTAAAATATGACAGCACACTTGCAATAGCCAAAAATAATCAATTTTGTCATTTTCTTAAGTTTGATGTGATTTTATACTATACCTCCTTAGGTATAAGACGGAGTTTATTTCATGAAGAGTAATGCAAGGTAGCCCACCGCTCAGCACTTCCAGCCCGCACGCGTCAGCAGCCCAACTTACTCAAGACTAACATTGCTTGACGCGGCCGCTTCCTAGCCCAGACCTACAGAACTAGCTCCTCAGAGCGGCTGCCTTCGTAGCTCTTTTACGCCACCCACCTTTTCTACCAGTGTGATCATAGCGTTCAAGTTACGCTCAGCTGCATCAACATTCATTCTCGCGGCGGCAGGTGTACAATACGCAATCAATAATTACAAATGAACAGATAATAAAATCCTTAGGAACATACCTTTGGAAAGTAAGAAAAAGACGAATGAGGGAAGTGAATAAGTTAAAAGACATGTAAAATAAATTTGAAATGTATGTGTGCATATAATGTAACAAGGTCTACCTATGTCTATATCGTCCTATTACCAGTAAAACCGATTAAGTCCACTTTTTGTGTAAAATAAGTTAAGTACAGTCCCCGACTTATCTTTCCGTGCTCTGTATTCTACTAAAATGGAATAAGTTCGAAATATTGTAGGCAACAAACCAATTACTTTATTTGAAGAATTTATTAACATTTTTGTGCATTAATGACGGTTTAATACCTTTTTTGACAAAACTTGCATTACTGGACTTAACTGGTTTTACTAATAATAGGACGATATATAAATTATATGTTAATAAGTGAGTGATAGCTGTATGACCGGAAGTCAATGCTGTCATTTAACATTGTAAAGTACTGCAGTCAAATAAATAAATACGTAAACAAATAAATAAATACACAATACGCGTACTGCAGTTTGAAAAGAACTGGAACACGGAAAAATCTACTTCCAAAGGAAATGGGACTATAATTATTTTGTTGAAGAAGATGAAAGAATTGCTTGTTTACTGTCTCCAATCCAATTTATTTCTACTCGTCATTTCAATATTAAACCACAGTTCGACAAAGTCCATATTAAGAATTATGGAACAGACGAATTTTCAGGTAAGTTCATTATTACGAACTGTATATTGATTATTTATTTATATACTGTTAAATTAAGGACGTCACTCGTTGTGTTCTTTTTGTATTGAAATGAATAGCGACTCTCAAGGTTCATTACTTAAATGCTATAAATTTATGTTTCCATATGTGATGAAGTTTTCGAAAATCTAAAGCAGGTTAGATGCAAAGAAATCTCAAAGAAACTACCGACAGGAAATCTAGCATAATTGTAAACCTTGAAACGAGATTACACATTATAAATACATTGACTTTATTACAATCCTTTTTGAAAATTACAGTGCCGCCACTGATGGACATTCCACGCGCAAAGAATGTAAACAACTCTACGCAGAAGTAGATCATCCCCAATAGAAGTGGAGTGATGCTGACGTCATATTCCTCTACTTACGAGTTCTGCAGGCCTGCCCTAGCCCACCGTAGCCCATCTCACTGTTCAGCACTACACTGACATCAACCCACCGTTAGTTGCATTCTACTGCTTTTTCCCTTGCGCGTATTGGTTGTCCTTTCTCTTCGCGTGTGGCATGAGAATACCAGACAACATACAAAATTAAATTATTTTCCACTGCTGTCGAACACAGATTTAGAAACTGTCCCAATGGTACTTCTTTAATTTCCATCCGACTCTGTTTTTTTAAACTATCTAGCAGCGATTTTATCCTTCACTACTTTTTCTCTAAAGAGACTGTATTTTAGAATGTGTGCTTTCATGGCCGGTGTCTGTGATTAAGGTTTTCCGGGCCGAGATGCCGTGGCCTACCATTCTACCAGTCTACCAGTAGGCCACGACATTTCATCCCGAAAAACCTACATCACGAAGACTGTATTTTCTTTGCGATGCACCATTATTTGAACTCATCTTGAAAACCATAGGCCTACCATGTTGATTCAGTTATCGTATGGTCTAAAGCGAGGAGAAATCAAACAACTTATTCAGGAATATTTCTCATATAACACTCAGAGCCTAATTTTTCAACTTCTGAGCAGCATACTGTCTTGTAAATAGCCAACCTTATAAAAAATAATTTAAAATGCAATACAAGGCAAAGTGCTCCGGAGTAGCTAGGGACAAGCAGCTACACCTTATCCGCTCTTAAAATGATCCGCGCCAAAACAAACCCATGTGACCAGCTCGCGTTTCATCGGTTATGACACCGAAGCACAATGTATAAGCAATAAGCGCGCGAAAAAAGTAGACCCCTTCATTGAATAAAAATATGTTGCCTGAATATACTTGTTATTCTTTCGTAATTGAAATAATAATATCCAAAACATAGAAATGATTATAAAATGTACCTAATCACTCTGAGATCAATAATTACAATTCAAAATATTTTATTTTACACGCATGACGCATTTGAGGGCAGCAGCACTTCAGTCGCTTCTGATGCAACAAAATGGCTGAAGATGCTGAGTCTTCTGTTGCTGTGTCGCCAACTAAATTTGTAAAACATAAGTAAGCAAACCTTTGAATAGTGGCCAAAAAACAGTTATTTTAAATGTATTTCACAAGTTCAGTGAAAAATATCCAGAACTTCCGATAAAAGAGACAGTGAATTTAACGTCTGAGTTTACCGGTGTGTCGTGTACAAGCATTAATAGTGCTCGGAAAGAAAAAAACAAGAAGTGGTAAGGTTGTAACTCCCGGTAAATTTTATTCATAACTCTTTAAAAGAGTACATGAACTTAAACGCACAATGAAAAGGGTATGAATAACATCGGAAACAATCACTTCAAATTTAATCAAGGGTCTGCCAACGGCAAAAAGGACAGTTTTTCAATAATAGTGTCACAAATCGATCACAGCACTTTTTTTCGATATTATGCCCTCTCACCGTGTATATAATATCTATATATATAATTTGAACTGATAATAGAAATTACGGGAAAACGGCTGAACGGATTTTAATGAGTGACCCCTCATTTTCATGCCTGGCATCCAAAGTTTTTCGGAAAAGTAGTAGTTTTCAGTGAAATGTCAATTTTCCTACATAATTTTCCAAAATCCATCTGTTGTCAGTTTTGAGAATTATTTTATTCAATCACGGCCGACTTGATTGAATTTCAGAACAAAGCACACACTACAATAAACAATAGGCTATTACACGAAGGCCATGACCTGCAGGATTGCCGACATATTTAGAGCTCAATTCAATTTGTTATTAAAAACTGATTCTGCAATGTATAATTTTCTGAGTACAGCTGTGTATTGGATATTCAAATTTACGAAACTTGAGGTGGTTTGATGAGATTATTACCATTAGAAAGTAAATATTATTATAGTTAATATCATGATGCATCTATGTTTTCATTAATTGTACATAATATTGATGCTATATTGATGACGTGAAAGTGAAACGTTTTGTGGTTATGTAAGTAAATGTAGAGAATATCTTAATTTAGATCTTCATTTCTATAATTTACTGAGTGGCTGCTATATATAACTACAAAACTTAAGATAATAATATTGTTATTAAAAATCAAATATGTTTATACTTATTAACCCAGTGGGGTTGGGTCATTTTCATATACTTAATGGCGGTGTAGTGTAGATATTGATATGTGTCATTGTCTTCAGTATTGGCTCGAGAGAGCGCAAAAATTACAGTTCCTAAGGAAAGATCAAAAGGTATTACTTACTGATAAAATAAGAGGCCTAGAAAATTTTGTAGTCTCCAGATAATTTCAGCAGGATCTCTTAGTAGGATAAAATGATTTTACGCTCTACATTTCAAAATTCTACATGCAGCAGCTATACGAAAATGCTATTGTTCGAAAGCTTAGCAAACCTGACATTTTTTTTAACTTTTGCCTACAATCCACAATGACCTGAAATAGCTACTGCTATCGTCCTGACATTGATACTTGCGTTTTCGCGTTGAAACTCACAAACTGAAGTTGGATAGGTTCAAGAAAAAGTATTTGGCCTAAAAAAATCCATTCAGAGGGAGTATGTTTCATTATTATGGAAGCAAATAACTATCAAAAAGACAAGTATTCTTCATTGAAAATAAATCTGAAAAATGTTTATTTGAACGTCTAACGAACTTAGTTTGCAGCAGTATTTGCTGCACAAGCCACTAGTACTGTATAATTCATGCTTAAACTACTAATTGTTCTGCTAAAACTTACTAACTTATTATTAACAATATTAATAGTAACTAATTCTATATAGATTATGTACGCGTATTTGTATTTTACTTCATTTATTACGCTAATATATATCGTACCGTACTTATATCACATGCCATAATTCTGTACTTCACACGTGCTACCTGTCAATGTGACATTAATTGCGGCGCGAATGGCGGAAGGATACAATCGGGGTTTGTTTTTGTTAGGATCACTTTAAGAGTGGATCTCAGACTTCATAGGAACAAATCCCGATTAGATTTATTATATGGCTGGGCTTTTAGAGTTTTTTGAACTCGAAAGCGAATGTCATCTATCAAAAGGATAAGGTTAAGATTTAAGAAAAGAACTAATTATAATAAATCCTTCGAAAATAACCAACTGGTCATTACAACTATTGTTCATTTTTGTGGAACACATAATTTTTAATGAAGCCTATGTAAACAATACCTGATTTCAGCGGCCACTCTTCAATATATTAAATATCCATAAAAAGTGTTAAATAAATAACATGAGACATTATATTACTATAATGTACTGAAATAGATATTGAGTTTCAGTGGAATGTTTCTGCGTTTCCATATGGTGAAGAATCGGTAGAAGGGAGAAAAATTCTCTTCGGCTCCGGGACTCGAACCCGGATTTCCAGCTTTACGTGCTGGCGCTTTATCCACTAAGCCACACCGGATTCAAGTTCCGATGCCGCATTGAATCCCTCTCATTTTAAGTTCTACCTACTGTGTTCCCCTTTGTCGGCCTATCCTCGTGTACCGTGTCACAGTATGTGTAACAGTAGACAATGTCCAACCACAAGTACAGAGGTGCACTCATTACGAGTGACTATGTGGCCGGGGTCCGACGGAACAAGGCACCGTCTTGAATCACAAAGTGATTACTTACACTTTATCATATTACTATTATGTACCGAAGTACATATGAAGTTTCAGTGCAGTATTTCTACGATTCCATATGGTGAAGAATCGGTAAAACGGAGAAGAAATTCTCTTTGGTAGTGGCTTAGTGGATAAAGCGCCACCATGTAAAGCTGAAAACCCGGGTCGAGTTCCGGAGCAAGAAAATTTTTATCCGTTCTACACAGATTCTTCACAAAATGAGACATGTTAATGGACTTAAATACCGATAGTTTGTACAGGTAGATTAACTTACTTACTTACAAATGGCTTTTAAGGAACCCGAAGGTTCATTGCCGCCCTCACATAAGCCCGCCATCGGTCCCTATCCTGTGCAAGATTAATCCAGTCTCTATCATCATATCCCATCTCCCTCAAATCCATTTTAATATTATCTCCCCATCTACATCTTGGCCTCCCTAAAGGTCTTTTTCCCTCCGGTATCCCAACTAAGACTCTACATGCATTTCTGGATTCGCCCATACGTGCTACATGCCCTGCCCATCTCAAACGTCTGGATTTAATGTTCCTAATTATGTCAGGTGAAGAATACAATGCGTGCAGTTCTGCGTTGTGTAACTTCCTCCATTATCCTGTAACTTCATCCCGCTTAGCCCCAAATATTTTCCTAAGCACCTTATTCTCAATCACCCTTAACCTATGTTCCTCTCTCAGAGTGAGAGTCCAAGTTTCACAACCATACAGAACAACCGGTAATATAACAGTTTTATAAATTCTAACTTTCAGATTTTTGGACAGCAGACTGGATGATAAGAGCTTCTCAACCGAATAATAACAGGAATTTCTCATATTTATTCTGCGTTTAATTTCCTCCCGAGTGTCATTTATATTTGTTACTGTTGCTCCAAAATATTTGAATTTTTCCACCTCTTCGAAGGATAAATCTCCAATTTTTATATTTCCATTTCGTACAATATTCTGGTCACGAGACATAATCATATACTTCGTCTTTTCGGAATTTACTTCCAAACCGATCACTTTACTTGCTTCAAGTAAAATTTCCTTGTTTTCACTAATCGTTTGTGTATTTTCTCCTAACATATTCACGTCATCCGCATAGACAAGAAGCTGATGTAACCCGTTCAATTCCAAACCCTGCCTGTTATCCTGAACTTTCCTAATGGCAAATTCTAAAGCGAAGTTAAAAAGTAAAGGTGATAGTGCATCTCCCTGCTTTAGCCCGCAGTGAATTGGAAAAGGATCAGATAGAAACTGACCTATACGGACTCTGCTGTATGTTTCACTGAGACACATTTTAATTAATCGAACTAGTTTCTTGGGAATACCAAATTCAATAAGAATATCATATAATACTTCCCTCTTAACCGAGTCATATGCCTTTTTGAAGTCTATGAATAACTGATGTACTGTACCCTTATACTCCCATTTTTTCTCCATTATCTGTCGAATATAAAAAATCTGATCAATAGTCGATCTATTACGCCGAAAACCGCACTGATGATCCCCAATAATTTCATCTACGTACGGAGTTAATCTTCTCAGAAGGATATTGGACAAAATTTTGTACGACGTCAACAAAAGTGATATTCCTCGAAAGTTACCACAGTTGGTTTTGTCCCCCTTTTTAAAAATAGGTACAATTATGGACTCCTTCCATTGTTCTGGTACAATTTCCTTTTCCCAAATAGCAAGTACAAGTTTATAAATTTCGCTATATAATGCGCTTCCTCCCTCTTGTATTAATTCTACTGGAATTTGATCGATACCTGGAGACTTGCACTTTTTCAGATTTTCTATCGCAATTTCGACTTCTGAAAGCGTGGGTTCGAGTATAAATGGCTCAGCAGTTTATATTTCAATTTCGTCCCGATCATTTCAATTTGGCCTATGTACATTTAGTAGTTGCGCAAAATAGTTTTTCCATCTGTTTAGGATTGATGGAGAGTCTGCAAGCAAGTCACCATTCTCATCCTTGATCACGTTTACCCTTGGCTGATATCCGTTCTTAAATTCCTTTATACCCTTATATAAATCTCGAATGTTTTTATTCTTATTATTTGTTTCTACCTCATTCAGTTTTTCCTTCAAGTAACCTCTCTTTTTATCCCTAAGTGTACGACTTGCTTCCCGTCTTTCATTGAAATAATTATCTCTCTTCTCCTCAACTGGATCCTGTAAGAATTTCAATTTTGCCTGTTTCCTTCTTTCTACTACCATGCAACAATCTTCATCAAACCACGGTTTCTTTTTCTTAGTTTCATAATAACCTATGCTCTGCTCAGCTGCAATTTTGATACTATCTCTGATATTTTCCCACACGCTATTAACATCTAATTCTTTCTCAACTTCGTCGGAACTTTCTAAAGTGGCAAACCTATTCGAAATTTCGACCTGATAATTTTGCTTAGCTTCCTCGTCCTTTAATTTCAAAATATTGAATTTAGTAATATTAACTTGTTGCTCTACTCGCTTGGCTACTGATAATCTTTCTCTTAATTCTCCAATCACCAAATAATGGTCAGAATTACAGTCTGCACCCCTGAAAGTTCGAATATCTACTATACTAGTATGTCTCCGTTTATCTATCAAGATGTGATCTATTTGGTTGTGTGTCAATCCATCTGGAGAAGTCCAAGTATATTTATGTATATTCTTATGGGGGAATGTTGTACTTTTGACAATTAAATTTTTCGATGTGGCAAAGTTGACTAATCTAATTCCATTGTCACTACTAGTTGCGTGTAGGCTCTCTTTTCCAATAGTTGGTCTAAAAATATCCTCCTGTCCTACTTTAGCGTTGAAATACCCCAATAAAATTTTCATGTGATATCTAGGTAACTGATCAAAAGTATGTTCCAATTCCTCATAGAAGCTATCCTTTATATGGTCGTCTTTCTCTTCTGTAGGGGCGTGAGCATTTATAACTATGATGTCGCACCATCTACCCTTAAGTACTAAATATGATAACCTGTAATAGTAAGAAAAAATCAGGCAAATTCGGTAACTTCCGGTCTGTAGAGGATATGATGAAGATGTATTATAGATCATTTAATACAATAATATGGCCGTTAGTGAAGTTTGTCCATTCTTTCTGAGAGCTCAGCTTATGAAAATCATGTTAAATTAAGCGAACTTTATGTCGCTTTTACATGCAGAAAAATGCGCTGATTCGTTGGGTTCCGTGAGGACCCTTTTATCGAAGTGCTACAGGGATATGAAAGTGGGACTGCGCAAGAATGACGAGTGCCCTGCATTTCAGCGCTCACAAATTGCCAACCCGCTTTGCAAACGTCTGTTGTTCTTTTTTATAGTCAGAGCAGTTTGCAGTTTCCTTCTAGTGGAATTCCTTTCATAATAATGCGAATAGGACACAATTTTCTTAAAAATCGTAGCGAGAGCTGACTCATAAACCAATTCGGTAACGAGCAGCTGGGCAGAGACGGAGCTACCAGCCGTCATCACGACTGAATGTTGTAACTTCAACAAGATTTTGTGAAACATTTTATGATATAAAATGACATAGAGCAAAATAGGTAATGTAAAAAAAGACAAAATTACTATCCTTTTTATTGGCCCAGTAACACAATGTAATTACGTTCTCTAGTTAGTATCGATGGAAATAGTTACGAAATTATGGAAGTTTGTATGTATTTAAGACACTTCGTATGATAAAGGAAACACGGAATGTAAAAGTATATCAGAAAATGATACAATAACGCCTAAGTTGTTAAAGAAAGAAAGAGAGAAAGAAATAAATGAAGTAAGAGAGAGGGAAGTAAAGAAAGAGATAAAGAGACATGGAAATAAAGAAAGTAATGAAGTAAGAGAAAGAGATAAAGAAAGAAATTAAGAACGAAAGAGAGAAAGAAATAAAGAATGAGATGAAGAAAGAAAAGGAGAAAGAAATTAAGAAAGAAATGAAAAAAGAGAAAGAAATAAAGACTGAAATGAAGAAAGAAGGAGAGAAGGAAATGAAGAAAGAAATAAAGAAAGAAAGAGAGGAAGAAATAAAGAAAGAAATGAACAAAGAAAGGAAAAAATGAAGAAAGAAAGAGAGGAAGAAATAAAGAAAGAAATGAAGAAAGAAAGAAATAAAGAAATGAAGAAAGAAAGAGAGGAAGAAATAAAGAAAGAAATGAAGAAAGAAAGAGAGGAAGAAATAAAGAAATGAAGAAAGAAAGAAATAAAGAAATGAAGAAAGAAAGAGAGGAAGAAAGAAAGAAGAAAGAAAGAAATAAAGAAAGGACGAGAGAAAAAAATAAAGAAAGAAATGAAGAAAGAACGAGAGAAACAAATAAAGAAAGAAAGAGAGTGAGGAAAAATAAAGAAAAAATGAAAAAAGAAAGAAATGAAGAAAGAAAGGAAGAAATAAAGAAAGAAATTGAAGAAAGAAATGAAGGAAGAAAGAGAGGAAGAAATAAGGGAGGACATGAAGAAAGATAGAAAGAAATAAAGAAACAAATGAAGAAAGAAAGAGAGGAAGAATAAAGAAAGACATGAAGAAAGAAAAGAAGAAGTAAAGAAAGAAATTAAGAAAGAACGAGAGAAAGAAATAAAGAAACAAATGAAGAAAGAAAGAGAGGAAGAAATAATGAAATAAATGAAGAAAGAAAGAAAGGAAGAAAGAAAGAACGAGAGAAAAAATAAAGAAAGAAATGAAGAAAGAACGAGAGAAACAAATAAAGAAAGAGAGTGAGGAAAAATAAAGAAAAATGAAGAAAGAAAGAAATGAAGAAAGAAGAAGAGAAATAAATAAAGAAAGAAATTAAGAATGAAAGGAAGAATTAAAGAAAGAAATGAACAAAGAACGAGAGAAAGAAATAAAGAAACAAATGGAGAAAGAGAGAAATAAAGAAAAAGATTAAAAGAAATGAAGAGAGAAAGAAATAAAGAAAGAGAGTGAGAAAGAAATAAAGAAAAAATTAAGAAAGAAAGACAGGAAGAAATAAAGAAAGAAATGAAGAAAGAAATAAAGAAACAAATGAAGAAAGAGAGAAATTAAGAAATAAAGAAAGAACGAAATAAAGAAAGAGTAAAAAAGAAACAAATAAAGAAACAGAGTGAGAAAGAAATAAAGAAAAAATTAAGAAAGAAATAAATAAAGAAAGAAATGAAGAAAGAAGGAGAGAAAGCAAGAAATGAAGAAAGAAATAATGAAAGAAAAAGAATGAAAGAAAATAGAAGGAGAGAGAGAAAGAACGAAATGAAAAAGAAAGGAAAGAAATGAAGAAAATGAAATAGAGAAAATTAAATAAAGAAATAATATTAACCAACAAGAAGTTAATAATTGCTGTAAAAACGCATTACATAATGTAACATAAAACAAAACTTGAGAAAAATCATTTGTAGACTCGCTTAAGTATGTGGATAAAAATGGATTCACAACATAGGATGATGTACACACACGACGCAACATGCATAATGAAACGTTAAGGTGAAACCAGGAGTCAAATTTTGAAGAAAAAAAAAAAAAAAAAAAAAAAAAAAATGGAAATTCGTTTTGTTTTTTCCAAAATAATTACTTGGAATTTTCAACGTAATTTTGTATAGGCCTAGAATTCGTTGAAAGATTCTGATGTTAACTAATTTTAATGACAATGAAGTTGAAGATGTATTACATCTTTTAACATAATAATATGACTGTTAGTAACGATTATTATTATTATTATTATTATTATTATTATTATTATTATTATTAGTAGTAGTAGTAGTAGTAGTAGTAGTAGTAGTAGTAGTAGTAGTAAATCCCGAAAAGACTAAGTATATGATTATGTCTCGTGATCAGAATATTGTACGAAGTGGAACTATAAAAGTTCGAGATTTATCCTTCGAAGAGGTGAAAAAATTCAAATATCTTGGAGCAACAGTAACAAATGTAAATGACACTCGGGAGGAAATTAAACGCGGAATAAATATGGGAAATGCCTGTTATTATTCGGTTGAGAAGCTTTTGTCATCTAGTCTGCTGTCAAAAAATCTGAAAGTTAGAATTTATAAAACAGTTATTTTACCGGTTGTTCTGTATGGCTGTGATACTTGGACTCTCACTTTGAGAGAGGAACAGAGATTGAGGGTTTTTGAGAATAAGGTTCTTAGGAAAATATTTGAGCTAAGAGGGATGAAGTTACAGGAGAATGGAGAAAGTTACACAACGCAGAGCTGCATGCATTGTATCCTTCACCTGACATAATTAGGAACATTAAATCCAGACGTTTGAGATGGGCAGGGCATGTAGCACGTATGGGCGAATCCAGAAATGCATATAGTGTGTTAGTTGGGAGGCCGGAGGGAAAAAAGACCTTTGGGGAGGCCGAGACGTAGATGGGAGGATAATATTAAAATGGATTTGAGGGAGGTGGGATATGATGGTAGGGACGGGATTAATCTTGCTCAGGATTGGGACCAATGGCTGGCTTATGTGAGGGAGGAAATGAACCTCCGGGTTCCTTAAAAGCCAGTAAGTAAATAAGTAAATAGTAAGTAGTAGTAGTAGTAGTAGTAGTAGTAGTAGTAGTAGTAGTAGTAGTAGTAGTAGTAGTAGTAGTATTAATTTATTATTAATTGCATTTATTATTAATTGTCATTATTACTTACCACTGCCACCGGGTATTTACCCATTTGCAGTGTGAATAAATACATACACTTATAGAACTCGTTATCAGATGAACGTCACATGCGGGTAAGTTGAAATCCATGGGGAGATTGAAGCTATATACTGTAGTAGTAATGGGTAGTGACTTTTGGGCCACCCGGTATAGTCACCTCACTACAAACCAGAAATTTAGGTCTACGTACTGTATTAATTATCCTCCTACAAAACCGAAGACTCTTTCTCAGATAAATCTACCGTTTTCCTTTCTTCTTTTTTCCTTTCATTTGTTGTCTATTTCTTTAATTTTTTCTTCTTGAAACTTCCTCTCTTTTCCTCGTTCACTTACTTCGTCTTTCCTAGCTTTCTGTTTCTGTCTTCAGCGTTATCTCTCGGAAATAGGAAGAGGCAGGTTTTACAATCGGAGAACCAGTTACCTACTTACTGAATGCAGTGTAAATACACCGGTGTAATATAACAGACTTCGCTACTCCTTCTCCCAAAGGTCATTCTTTCTCGCCATTCGAGTGGAACACCCTGGCGCATCGTTGTAGTCTAATGAGAACCGAAGCAAGGCGCCTCAGCTGTGAAGGAACCAGCTGCTTCTACAGTGCTAGTATTCGGTCCCTCGACCATTCAGCGACGTGAATACAAATCTCGTTCTCCAGGATAAAGGCATTCCTGTCAATAAACCGGCGCCGAATTGGAAGAAACTCCCAGGTGAATCTCTCGACACTCAAAAGTCTCGGAATGAGATGGCAAAATCGATGACACGTGTCGACCTGCTAGTGTATTAACGAGAAGATTCTGTGGTACTCGTTAGCTGCGGGAATGATGAGAGTCTTTTGTTGTCAGAAATCTCCTTCAAACAAAAAGCTCAATTTATCACTGCAAAAGCTCGGAGAGCTTTAGAGTCAGGATTTATTCACAAGAGAAATTTCGATTATTGTACTTATTCTTGTAGGACGTAATCTCCAATATTAATTAGTGAATTTGAAATTACATGTTTGTGCACGATCGTGTTTTCTGTTGTATTTACAGCTATTGTTGTTAGGCCTTGAAAGTTAGGATTCCCACCCACAAACTTGTTGCTAGGGAAACCAGCGAATAGGGATTATACAGAATGGACACTGAGCGAACTTTCCTGTGTTTTGTTTCTCTGTGAGCCAGCGTTTAGTTCCACTTTCAAGCGCTAGAGGTTAGTGTAATCGAGCATACGCTAAGATAATAACTGAGAATAGAGTTGAGACACAGGATCCAAACATCGCCTACCTTATGGCATAATCCAGTAACGCTTTGCCTCAAATAAATTCAAGTTAACAGCTTTTCCTTATTTCTCAGTGACAAACTAGTTGTAATAATTTTTTTATCCAGTGCCACCAGGTTGTCTTTTCGACAACTAGTTGTAATAATAATATTTTATATTTCAGATATAATAAATTATATTATAAAATAATATAATATATCATAAAATTAAGTATCGAATTCGTTTAATATTTATATATAATATAATATAATATAATATAATATAATATAATATAATATAATATAATATAATATAATATAATATAATATAATATAATATAATATAGGTATATGGTTTTTACTTCTCGTAAGAGTTTCATTTTTCCATTTTCAGCGCTACCAAATCATTAAATATTTTAATTGTTGTTGGGGTCAACGTCTCAACTGTCATTATAAAGGAACTCTAGAGTCTAGACATTACAGTTAATGACGGATGTATTATTTTATGGATCCAATTTATTTTATTTGAGTACATAATGTACCGAGATAAGAACTAATCGACAAATTCTATTTCCTACACAAACAAGAAACTCGATTGAATGATTACAAAATTTACCACCTGCAGAACATAGTTATTCGGAATTACCAACAATTACTAGTTAATATAGTAATATTATTCTAATATGGCAGATAAGTGCAATGGATTTAAGCTCCATACATAAAGTATTTTTAAAAACTTTTATTAGAAATAATGACAACATGAGCCATATGTGTTATATTTCCGCTGTGTCGACTGCTAGCTGGTGCGATGTGAGCGCCAACTCTAGGGAGAAAGCAGAATCTCACGCTTTAGCTGGCTTGAAGGTCATTGAAATCAGTCCGGCTACATCAAAGGTACCGACGCGAAGTGTCCATTCTTTATAATCCCTATTCGCTGGGGAAACCATTCTTCATAACATAAATCTACTCGTATACTGAAATAGACCCATTATAGTACATTTTGAATCTTGCGTACACTACTTTTAAAACTTCAGTATAATTAATTGATTAACTAGCGAACTTACGCGTGTTAATTATGTAAGTTTGTGCGGCTTACAGCTGTTTCGGTGCTTCATCACACCATCCTCAGAGCCTACTAGATCTCGGCGTCATCTCGAACTTCTCCGCCTGTTGTGTGGGTGCGTTTGATTGTTGAAAGGTGTTGAAAAGTGGAGTCAAATAGTGTGTGTGTACTGAAATTGATCTGTGTGTTGAGAATTTGATCGGGGTGTGTTTTAGTGTGTTTGTATATTTCGTATTTTTCTAGTGTGTTGAGTTTTTGGTTCTTGGGTTGTATGTGTAGGATTTCCATGTCCATGTGTAGGATTTTCAACACCTTTCAACAATCAAACGCACCCACATAACAGGCAGAGAAATTCGAGATGACGCCGAGATCTAGTAGGCTCTGAGGATGGTGTGATGAAGCACCGAAACAGCTGTAAGCCGCACAAGCTTACATAATTAACACGAGTAAGTCCGCTAGTTAATCAATTCATTATAGTGCGCTTATTGTTATTTAGTTACCACTTCAGTGCAGTTTTGCGAAGGCGTTGGAATAATATTGCTCTAAATTTTCAATGCAAATATATTGTAGGTTGCAATTATCAAAATATGATCGTGTAAAAAAATATTGTACAAAACACATTGTGAAGTGCATTACAAAATCTCGAAAATTGAACAACTCACTCTGCTCGTTTTTCAGACTTTTCCTCGACTTTGTGAAAAGCACTTCCCAACCTTGTATCATAACATACTATTCCATTAAAAAGAAAATATTTCTCATTGCAGCATGTATCTAGCAGTGCTTTTTGAGTGTTAATATGTTGTTATTGTTATTAATGTAGTTGGAACATTTGTTACCATGGAAACGAAGTTGCCTGCAAGCCTCATGACCTTAACTTTACCAGAATGAATGAATGAATAAATAAATATCTATACTAATAATAAATCTGTAGCCGAAATTTTTCTGGTAATTTTCGATTTTCCAAAAATAATTGGTCCTAACATATATAATTAACCACCCTGAAACCGAAAATCGCTTTTTTGAAATTTTTGTTTGTATGTCTGTCTGTCTGTCTGTCTGTCTGTCTGTCTATCTGTATGTTTGTTACCTTTTCACGCGAAAATGGCTGAACCGATTTCGATTAAAATTGGAATATAAATTAAGTTCGTTGTAACTTAGATTATAGGCTATATGGCATTCAAAATACGTTATTTAAAAGGGGGGTTATAAGGGGGTCTGAATTAAATAAATCGAAATATCTCGCTTATTATTGATTTTTCTGAAATATGTTACATAACAAAAGTTTCTTTAACAATGATTTCTGATAAGTTTTATTCTCTGAAAAAGTTTGATAGGACTGATATTTAATGAGATAAATGAGCTTTAAAATTAAAATAACTGCCATCTAAGGCGGTGTATTGAACTAAAAAACAAATGACTTCGTCTATAAGGGGCCTTGGACAGAACAATCGAAAGCAATGAAACATAGCCTACAGACAATGTTTTCTGTGTTTGTATGAAGCTAAATTAACCGATTTGTATAATTAATTATTATTTCATCATTGGAAAGTGTAGTTTCTCTGGATGGACATAATGCTATAATGTTATTACAGTAACTTGTGAGTGAATTGAGGACAGGTAAGATTAAAATAGCTTCTTATGCACTGAAAACTTGATAGGTTATTCTGTTTATTCATTTCCTGTATTTCTTATAATAATGTTTATGAACATTATAATATTATCTCAGAGAATTAACGAACAATGAGAGTGTATTGATTTAGTATGCAGTAATAGTACGTTAGCTTAGCAATCCATTATTTTATAATTCAAATTTTAACTATGCTCAATTGAATCGTGTTAAAATACACAAAATACATATGCAATAAATGCAATGCAAAAAAATTGGGTAACGAGCCAAGCAGATTATGTTGCGCTGTTGTAAAAGTTGTTCCTCCTGAGATTCAAGAGCTCCCACAACAAATTAAAAACTTTCTAATTCCAGTACATCCGTTATCAACACGCTTTTTCATAATATAATATAAACATAATAATAAATCTGTAGCCAAAATGTTTCTGTTAATTTTCGCTTTTCCAAAAATAATTGGTAATAACAATTAAGAAACATGTTAAAGGAATTGTCATTGCACCAAATGAGTGGTCTCTGGATCAAGATGATCGAATTTTAATATTTTAAATACAATTTAAATTAAGTAACATATTAAACGATTTATCCTTCTATCAAACACGAATGTTCCCTGGATCAAACGCCCTATTTTAATTATGTAATTATTTTATATTTATTTCTAACGGGTGCAGCGGAGCGCACGGGTACGGCTAGTAAATGAATAAATAGATAAATAAATAAATAAATAAATAAATAAATAAATAAATAAATAAATAAATAAATAAATAAATAAACGCAGGTTTCAAGTACGTCTTGATATTTTTCCTTTCTTACCTTTCATGTTTTCCCTAGCTCTCATGAGCATTGGATCATCTCACACATGTTTTTTCCATTTATAGAATGGCTTTGTCTATTTTCGCATTGAAATGTGCCTTAACATTTTATTATACTTGTATTTCTGTTAACCCAAAGAGCTAATAAAGATGCATCTATGGCATACCTGCACAAACAGCGCTCAACGAGTGCGCGCGCTCCTTCGGAGCGGGAGAGCGGTGTTTATCGCTCGCCGAAACGGAGAGGAAGATACGTCAGAATGACATAGACTTGCTACAGGTAGAGGAGAGGGAAACGACCACTCAGTTATCTAGTGGAGTGCAGTGTGTATTCTCAGTAACTGTTTCACGTTGCTTACCTACTGCTACAGTACAGTATGGAAGAATCTAAAAGACGGAACATAACATTTAACGTTTAACGATTTACAGCTCGAACTTATTGATCTTCAATGTGACCTAAGGCCTAAAGATCGTTTGAACAATACTACTAGTCTGGTTGAGTTTTACAAGACTAAACATTAGCAATAATATCCACGACCACACAGGCTGGCTGTGAAAATGATTGCTATGTTTGGCTCAACATTTATATTTGTGAGCAACTGTTTTCCATAATCAACTTTAATAAAGGCAGACATCGAACATCTGTAACTGATGTTTCATTACGATCAGTAGGCTACTGTTCCTTTCAGCTGCCAACAGCATAAAACCTCGTGTTGATGTACTGATAAATAAAAAATATAACAAAATGATATTGTACATTTAAATAGCCATAGAATTTCTATTACTTCTGTAAAATAAATATTTCTTTATTAATTAATAATAGTCCAAGATAGTTTTGCAAACACTGAACGGGAATTCATTTCATAAGCACTCGTAATAGTACTTCCTTTTATGTATATTTTGTGCGAGATCACCTCTTCTTCCAGTCCGCCCTTATACAGAGCGCAGCTAATATCTGCATTCCGCTCATGATCTGTGAGCTGGCTCGGAGAGCGCAAACCTTGTGCAGGCCTGATCTATGTTATGTTTTACAATTTGCCTGTCTTGCTGTTTTATAACAGTATGGTATGTGATATACAGGGACATCATTTTATTTTTACTTCAATTTTTATTGTACCTGAATTTTTTAATATACTTCACTCCCACCCCTTCCACTAATGAAGTTCAACCGTCCTCCACACAGAATCAAGGCCGCATATAGTCATAGTAGTCTTAGGGTCAAAGTAAACAGTACCTTCCAAAAATATGTTCGCGTTTTCCAGTGACGAAAGAGCTTTCAATATTGAATCATTTTCGCACAGGTAATATCGTCCGTTTGCCTATGTCGTATCCCGGTTTCCCCTACCCGCTTGTATTCGCCTTTCTGTAAAGGCTAGTGGCTGGGATGTCTTAGCTCTTTTCTGAAAACATTAATTTCTGTTAGGAATTGGACGTCTACGTAATATTATAGAACTGTTTAAAATAACTTAAACAAAAGGGTCTCGTTAAATAATTAACTGTCACGTGATTTCCCCCTTTCTACGACCCTGCTACATAACCACTTGGACGGACAGTAGATAGCATGTCTGAGTAATTTTAACTTTTCGGATCGGGCAGAAGTTAAGATTGAATTTACAGTACGTAAGGTACTCTTTTATAGAGTAGGTACAGAATTATTTCAACATGAGTTACTAGTACGAAGGACGAAATTGGTAATTTGAATTAGGTGCAATAGTCTATAGTGCGATAATATGCACATTAGAACTGAAGCCTGTATCGAAATGAACGGCTACTATTTTCAAAAATGTGTTTAAATATGCATATTTTATTATTTTTCAATTTAACTCATTCTCTATAGTGTACGCTAATGTGGTATAGACAGTATAATATACACTGCATAATGAATACGTCCGCATGGACAGCTCAATTCATGAGTAAAAACACTTATTGTTAATACTGTACTGTATTTTGATTAAACAAAAACCTAATGAAAATTATCAAACACAAAATCGCGATATTTTCTAGTTTAAGTAAATAGATGAACTACTTTTCTTCCCTCCTATACCTAATAAAGTGATTTCTTTGTATATTACGCCAGTATCATCTAACTCCAGTCGTGAAAGGTGTAGCAAACGGTGTTTATGGTCCTCAACCAATGATTCAAAGGTATAGCCAGGTTAATATTAGAAATGTTAGTAAAAATAAAATGATGTCCCTGTATTATCAGTTGCAAGAATTGTATCCAAGGCTAATTTTGAATACCAAAATTAACGTAAATTCGGAGCTCAGGACAAATGACCAAAGCAGAAATATTACACGTGTTGCGTGTTTAAATGAACACGAACTTGGCATTGCACAGCTCCCACTCACTGACATAAATCAAGATTCCAAAGACCAAAGATTTCAGAGAAATTCTGCAGCCAAAACAAATATGAATGACCACTAATCTTGCAAGTTTCTATTCTAAATCAAATTCAGCTCAACATTATGCAATTACATCTACAGCTTCGAGCATCTCCTTTGTGTTGCCACTGGGGGCAGTCATTTCCGCATCTTTTGTTAATTCTGTCACCGAGAACACTGCACAATGAGACTTAATGCAGAATATGCAGGAAACGCCATCGACTTGCCTCTAAGAACGCTTCTTGTAATTCTGTAGACGTCAGCCCTATGTTCTCGCAGACGTCATCGGCTTTCTTTTACTCAAAGTTGTAATTCGTACTATTGTTATGACTTTGCTTTCGTCGAGCTGTGAATTCAACCCAGCCGATCAATCTAATTGGATGGAATTGAGAATAATGTAAATCTAGTTACAGAAAATTGTTGCATAAAAATTCTCTACAAACAATAAGTGAACTTAGAGTTTGTGTTTTAAGTCGAAGGACTTCTGAAAGTTCTGTAACGTCAAATTCTAAAATCAAAGTAACTTTCGCAGTAAATTCAGAAACAAAACGGTAGCGCTTCTATTGTTTTCTCTACGTTGGAAAGCGTCTCGGTTCAGAATATTTAGAACATTTCTAAACATGTGACTACTTTGTCTCTTTAGGGATAATCAGCTGCATTTAAGCTTATTACTTACGCCATATACAGGGACATCATTTTATTTTTACTTGCATTTTTATTGTACCTGCATTTCTGAATGTACTTCACTCCGACCCCTTCACTAATGTCCTTGCTCCCGTCAGACACACAAACTTACGGCCGCTGTTGTGTTCGAAGTCTTCAAGCAGTGAAGTAAACACTGCAGTGTATAGTGTGTTTCAGAAATACGATTGCGTTTTCTATAGAAGAAAGAACCTATATTAATAATATCGTACTAAAAATTATTTTGAAGAAACGATAAATTCAATTTCAGAGGATATGATTCAAAATGTTTTTAATAATATGCGTAAAGAATTGAAGCCTGCATTGTAATGAACGGCAACCATTTTCAGCAACTTGTTTAAAAATTCATATTAGCTTATTTTGAATTGAGGTGGCTAGAAGCAAAGGAATGCTAGTGACATTTGTAATAACATGAGTTAAGTGCATCCAGTGTAAGCTAAAATATCTAAAATTTTAGTGGCAAAGGGATATTTTAATCGCATCACACATTAACATTTAAATAAAAATTTTACCGGTTTTACGAAAGCTTAAATATTTAATCCCCATTTTCTCAAAAGTAACTTAAGTGCACTTACAGCCCTTTACTTATGACCCCCTCAATTTAAATGCACTCTCTATATTGTATGTTAACATCAATAATTAATATGCTAAATAAAGTAGACATTACATAACGAACATAGCCGCCTGAAAAGTTGAGTTTTTAGAAAAAAAAATGTTACTACTCTACTGTATTTTGATAAATTCCGTAAAAGTGATAATCAAACTGAAAATCGTAATATCGTATTTCCCTACGACATAAATAGATACACTACTTTTCTCTCCTCATATACCTAGTAAAATGATTTGTTTACATATTGCACTAGTAACATCAAACTCCTGTAATGGAAGGGGGCAACAGTGTTTCCGAGTATAGCCAGGTTAATGTTAAAAATGTTGGTAAAAATAAAGTGATGTCCGTGTATTAAGTGTACAAAAAAGACCCGATATAACGCCGTATATTCTGTTTTCTACATATTCATATTATTCTTCAATTCGATCTTCTTTTTTCTGCATTGTATATTTTCTCATAGAGTTTACCTCCGACCTAAACTAAATCCAGAAAAATCACAGTCAATAGTGGACCATTCACGTTTGTTAAGCACTATTACCATACCAAATTTGTCCCCGATTAAAATATACGGCACCGAAATTCAGTTCAGTGAATCAGTAAAGAACATAGGTGTTTATATGTACAAGTCCTGGGTAGCTCAGTCGGTAGAGCGTTGCTGCGCTAAGTCAAAGGTCTCGAGATTGTTACCCGGCCCGGAACAATTTTTTTTTTCTCAATCGTACTATCAGGGACTGGAATGCTTTACCTCAGACTTAGTAAAGGCTTTACCAATAACCAAAAAGTATTTAAAAATAGGCTTAAGGACTTTACTAATAGACGGTAGTATATTATACACACTATTTAAAAGGTGTAATTGATATCTGTTATTTGAAGTGTTGTATCAGTGATGAAGTGTGTTGTGTCAGTGAAGTGTGTAGTGTATTGTGTCAGTGAAGTCTATTGTGTAGGTGAAGTGTGTTTGTGTTAGTGAAGTTTTATAGTTCATAGTGGCTGTGCAAAGTATTTGAACAGTGAAATGGTTTTGAAGTGTTAGTGAAATCAGGATATAATCAGTGCAGTGAGTGAGTTGACAGCGAAATAAGTGTAGTGCCGAAAGGTACTTGTGCAGGTATGAACCTGTCACACTCGTGGGTCTTAGTTCGAACTTAGGGTTAAGATACGAATTAGATTTACTTTAAATGTTATTTTAAGTGATTGTGCTTCATTTAATTTAGGACGCTCCTTATTATTATTATTATTATTATTATTATTATTATTATTATTATTATTATTATTATTATTATTGTTGTTATTATTATTATTATTATTATTATTATTATTATTATTATTATTATTAGGGTTAAGATACGAATTAGATTTACTTTAAATGTTATTTTAAGTGATTGTGCTTCATTTAATTTAGGATGCTCCTTATTATTATTATTATTATTATTATTATTATTATTATTATTATTATTATTATTATTATTATTATTATTATTAGGGTTAAGATACGAATTAGATTTACTTTAAATGTTATTTTAAGTGATTGTGCTTCATTTAATTTACGATGCTCATTGTTATTATTATTATTATTATTATTATTATTATTATTAGGGCTAAGATACGAATTAGATTTACTTTAAATGTTATTTTAAGTGATTGTGCTTCATTTAATTTAGGATGCTCATTATTATTATTATTATTATTATTATTATTATTATTATTATTATTATTATTATTATTATTAGGGTTAAGATACGAATAAGATTTACTTTAAATGTTATTTTAAGTGATTGTGCTTCATTTAATTTAGGATGCTCATTATTATTATTATTATTATTATTATTATTATTATTATTATTATTATTATTATTATTAGGGTTAAGATACGAATTAGATTTACTTTAAATGTTATTTTAAGTGATTGTGCTTCATTTAATTTAGGATGCTCCTTATTATTATTATTATTATTATTATTATTATTATTATTATTATTATTATTATTATTATTATTAGGGTTAAGATACGAATTAGATTTACTTTAAATGTTATTTTAAGTGATTGTGCTTCATTTAATTTAGGACGCTCATTATTATTATTATTATTATTATTATTATTATTATTATTATTATTATTATTATTATTATTATTATTTATCATTATTATTAATTACTAATATTTTTCATTAGTTGTGTTTATTATTAATTGTCATTATTGAGTGTAATTAGTTACCACTGCCACCGGGTATATACCCATTTCCAGTGTGAATAAATACATACACATACACAAAAATTTAAATTGGAACATTCAAGTTGCAGAAACCTACAAAAAAGTATTCTCACTAATCCACTCGTTTAGGGGATTGAAGCACTTTCTACGCTTTTCTCTGAAAAAGATTTTAGCGCAAACACTCGTGACGCCCCCCTTCGATTACTATGATATTCTGTTTACCGACCTAAGAGCTACTTTGGCGCAGAGACTACAACGTGTTCATACTATGTGCGTCTATTTCGTCTGCAATATTCGCCGGGCTGATCACCTGACATCATCCTTCGAAATGTTGTTGTGACTCCGTCTAGATTTTTTTTTAATTTTACTAGGTTATTTTACGACGCTTTATCAACATCTTAGGTTATTTAGCGTTTGAATGAGATGAAGGTGATAATGTCGGGGTCCACACCGAAAGTTACCCAGCATTTGCTCATACTGGGTACAGGAAAAATCCCGGAAAAACCTCAACCAGGTAACTTGCCCCGACCGGGAATCGAACCCAGGCCACCTGGTTTCGCTGCCAGACGCGCTACAGGTGTGGACGACTCCGTCTAGAAGATCGTAGGAAAATCCACTGTCTTTCCCTCCTCTTTCATATATTGCATTTCTCCACTCCCGTCTATCTTGCGTCTCGTTTTCAAAATTTATCTACCCATCATAACCTAGACACACGATCACAACACTCCTCAATATTATCTACTCCCTCCACCGAACATCCTCATATTCATCTTCTTTCACTGTGGCTGTTCCTCGGCTTTGGAATTCCCTACCGAGTAATGTCAGGGACTGTCAGACATCAAACCAATTTAAGAATAGGCTAACGAAATATTTTTCTAACAATCCTTGTTAACAATAATAGCTGTTTCAGGTTTCTCAATGTTTAATGGTTATATATATCACAGAATAAATATTTAAATTATCTCATTATTATTATTATTATTATTATTATTATTATTATTATAACTATTTCTTACCAATGTTTATTACTGTCACACTAACATTACTTATCCAACTTTCATTACTTACTTTCATGTTGTTTTATGGTCTCGATATTAATGTAATAACTATGTAAGCAATTGTATTCAGTTAGAATTAGAGTCTGGCTGGGCGGAAGAGAAGGCCTACTGGCCTTAGCTCTGCCAGATTAAATAAATTATTATTATTATTATTATTATTATTATTATTATTATTACTATTTCTTACCAATGTTTATTATTGTCACATTAACATTACTTATCCAACTTTCATTATTTACTTTCATGTTGTTTTATGGTCTAGATATAATGTAATAACTATGTAAGCAATTGTATTCAGTTAGAATTAGAGTCTGGCTGGGCGGAAGAGAAGGCCTACTGGCCTTAACTTTGCCACATTTAATAAATATTATTATTATTATTATTATTATTATTACTATTATTATTATTATTATTATTATTTTATTATATTGCTACTACCATTTCTCACCAACGTTTATTATTATCTCATTAACATTACTTATCTAATTTTCATTATTTACTTTTACTTTCATTATTTACTTTCATGTTGTTTTATGGTCTAAATATTAATGTAATAACTATGTCAGCAATTGTATTCAGTTAGAATTAGAGTCTGGCTGGGCGGAAGAGAAGGCCTACTGGCCTTAGCTCTGCCAGATTAAATAAATTATTATTATCATTATTATTATTATTATTATTATTATTATTATTATTATTATTACTATTTCTTACCAATGTTTATTATTGTCACATTAACATTACTTATCCAACTTTCATTATTTACTCTCATGTTGTTTTATGGTCTAGATATTAATGTAATAACTATGTAAGCAATTGTATTCAGTTAGAATTAGAATCTGGCTGGGCGGAAGAGAAGGCCTACTGGCCCTAGCCCCGCCAGATTAAATAAATTATTATTATTATTATTATTATTATTATTATTATTATTATTATATTAATGTTGGATTTTGCGCACGTGTTCGGAACTGTGTTAGAGTGTTTTGACTGTTGAACGAGGTTCCGTATTGTGTAAGTAGTTGTTGTTTAGTCAACAGTCCGAAGACAGATCTGAACCTCACAAGTGATACCAATAAGGCACCACCTATGCGGCAACTAGGCCGTTGCTTTATTCCTTCATTGCGTACATAGCCGATTAGCTGCATATTACACTAATAAGACTTCAGAGTGGTTATGTAACATAAATAGAAATACTGGGTGTTCAGTTCAAAGTGTGTCATGGCTCGCTGTATGCCGTCATGTGGCTAGTCGATGTGCCTAGAGAATTCAATCTTCCTACACTTCCGCAGAGGTGTATAACCTATATGTCAGAGAAGTTGCCTAACAAGTACGGCGTTCATTCTGAAGAGTACTTACCGATATGTACGGTAACGTCGGTAGTGGCAGGAATGTGAACTGTTTTGAAACACTTACTGAGGTGGGTTTTTTTCTTACTGTCGGGATATGGGGAGAGGGTTAAGACGATTACTTACGTATTTGTTGACATTAACTTCGACGGTCAACATGGACACGGAGCATTTGATTTGCATTGTGGAATGTTACCGTACGCAACTGATGATAACAAATACCCTGCGTACTTGTCCACGCAGAACACAGTTCGAAAGAGGTTATGGTAGCACACAGACAGTACAGACCGCCATCTGTTGCTACGACGTTCAAGTTATACCGTACACGTTCTCAAGTTCAGATTGAACGCCTTGATTAATAAGCAACTTCTCTGACATATAAGCTGAAACTCGCTTCAAATCGCTGACTCACAACAGTAACGTCGAAATGAACACCCAGCATAAGTAATAACTCAAGAAAATAAATTATTCTCCAATGCACAGAATGTGCAATGAGAAATTTCATCTCACTTTCGTGAAACTTGTATTTTCGCTCTTTAAATACCGTACATTTTCACCAGATATGCAGACGGCTGTCACACACTGGTTCCGATCCCAGGCGGCAGACTTCTACGACACAGTATTACAGTTGATTCTGCAGTATGATAAATGTCTCGATTCGTTGGGGAATATGTTGAAAAATAGCTCAACAATTGCTGTATCTGTTTCAATAAATCTTTCAGTGAAATTATGTTTTCTGTATCTAAACGGCCCCAGAGGAACTCACTTTCTGGACGTGCCTCTAACTTATTGTCCCTTGTATTCTAGTCTACAAATTTGTTACAGGAAAAGTAACAATCGATAATTGTGTGTCATATTTCCACATATGTGAAGAGCACAAGGTTATTACAGATATTCAAGTAAGCGTGATATTCCAGATTACACATGTGTATCGATAATCCATTATTAATATATCTGCACTAATCGACGTTTGTAATGGAACAAACACACCATTCTGCATGACACCATTCGATTGACGCTCTTATCAGATTTTCATATCAAAGGACTAAAATCAGATTCGAATAACGTTGTCAACAGTAATCTCACTAGAGGTTTTGATTTATCTAGACAAAATCAAAACTCGAGTGGGATTTAAGTGACAATTAAATTATTAGAAGAAAGTATATAAAGATTAGAAGAAATAAAGTACTCTAATACAATAAAATATTAACTGACTTACTAAAATTCTATTTCACTAATGCTAGCTTCACAAATACGTATCAACGGAGCCGCCATTTTCAGTTGACTGTCTATGCGGTAAACAAATGACGATCGCAAAGCATTTTTTTATAACATCGTTAAGAATTTGCAATTTGAAATGTTGGCAAACAAAGAAACAAATGGTAGGGAGTTTTTTTTTTCGTTGTTGGTAACTCTGTAGCATCTATTAGATACTTTATGGTTGTGCTAACAGATAGAGTTACTTGTCAACAATGTGACGCTGAAACGTGTGTTCAGGTTACTGCCCAGCGACAGTCCTGATGTATTTTTATATTTGTGATGATTGGTTAATTAATATTAACCCGGCACACTCACAATCACATTTATACAAATTTCCAGACTCTAGACACCCAGGGAATTCCTCTTCTTCAAAAAAAATTCACCGAGAGCCGAACCCGGGAATCGAACTCGGGACCTCCTGATCTGGAAGCCGGCATACTGACCAACAGACCACAAATGGTAGGGAGGTGTTAAAAACAGAAGAAAGTGTATAAAGATTAGAAGAAAAAAGTACTCTAATTCAATAAAATAGGTATTAATTGACTTAGGCCTACTAAAATTATATTTCACTAATGTTACCTTTACAAATACGTTTGAACGGTGCCGTCATTTTCAGTTGACCATCTATGCGGGAAACAAATGACGATCACAAAGCATGTTCTATAGCACCGTGAAGAATTTGCAGTTTAAAATGTTGGCAAACAAAGAAACAAATAGTATGGAGGTAATAATAGCAGAAGAGCTCATTTGAGTTGTGTGGATACGAAGGAAAAATTGTGACGGTGTCGTGTATGGTTCCTGGGGTAGCTGAGTCGGTAGAGCGTTCGCGCGCTAAGCGAAGAGTTCCGGGATCGGTACCCGGCCCCGAAAGAATTTTTTCTTGAAATTATTCAGAAGAAAGTATATAAAGATTAGAAGAAATAAAGTACTCTAATTCAATACAATAGATATTAATTGACTTACTAAAATTTTTTTTCACTAACGTTAGCTTCACAAATACGTTTGAACGGAGACGCCATTTTCAGTTGAGTATCTATGCGGGAAACAAATGACGATCGTAAAGTATGTTTTATAGTACCGTAAAGAATTTTAAATGTTGGCAAACAAAGAAACAAATGCTAGGGAAGTAATAAAAATAAGCAAATGCTTGATAAAATTGTAGCCACAAACAGCCATGATTGGTTGAAACACGTCCTTTCGCACCGTTTTATTGGTCAAAAGTAGTATGACGTAGTAAAAATGTAATCGTCAGAATAAAATAATTATATGGTGTTGATGTTTTACCTTGAAGTGAGGATGTGTTCATAAGCTCCTGAATGTACTTCCCCTCTCGAAGTAATTCGAATGTTTCTCACAACCAACCTGGAAAAAGAAAACGTTGTTATCAAACTGAAACTAATAAAATTGAATTGATATTTATTAAAAGTATTTCTAAGACTCAAATGTTTGCTATACTAAAAAGATTTGCATTGCCATGAAATTGGGTATTTTATACCTAATAGCATAGCTAGGGGCTGTATTCTGGCCTAGGGAGTATGGAGATAAGGTTAGTTGTTCTTAGAACATATTGGCGTGAAGTCATTATTTGGCGCGTGGCACAGGTACCATCAGGGAACACTTCCATCTTGTTTGTGCTGCAGTTGACGTTCTATTCATGATTCAAAACTAGAACTCGAAGGCGGTTGAAAATGCATTTCACTGATAAAAATTGATAATATAATGACATTTTTTTTACAATTTAAATTGTCTGTCTCTCTTCCTGTCTGTCTGTCTGTCTATCTATTTATTAATTTATTTATTTATTTATTCCTTTGTTCATTTATTTATTTACTTATTTATTTATTCATTTATTTATTTATTTGTTTGTGTGTTTGTGTCTTAATTAATTAATTTATTTATTTATTTAATTAATTATTTATTTATTTATTTATTTATTTATTTATTTATTTATTTATATATATTTATTTATTTATTTATTTATTTATTTATTTCACTGGTACTGCCTTAATAAGGCCATAAGGCCTTCTCTTCCACTCAACCAGTATAAAAATACATTGCAAATACACCTATAACTAACATCAATATGGAAAGCAATACAAATTACTACAAACAATTACGTGCGAGCGTAATCATGATAATCTTATACCTTATAGTATAATTCGTCGCAACGCCTCCAAAATTCGCCAGTGTATGTGCTTTAAAAAGATTTTGCAGGAAAAAAAACACTGTCGGTGTAATTTCAATAATTTTTTTTGTAGTGATTGAAATTATACAAAAGTAGTTTTGAAAATCAAGGAAATTAAAAGTGACAATGCATTTTTCTTTTTAGTGTAATATTTTTTTAAAACACAAAGCGGATTTTGGATACGCAGCGAAGACGTTCCCTTAGAACCTCCGTTACTAAGCATTTAGAAGGTTTAAAATCCAAACTTCCGGTCACAATTCGTAAGGAATAGAACCCGCAACTTTCCGGTTTGCAGCGTTGCGTCTTAACCATTTTGCTACCGCTCGTCCCTAAATTCTAAATGCTCATATTTCAATATAAACAATTAAAAAGTAATAATTGTGAACTTATACATTCCAATTCTTGTTGCACAGATTTTAACATTAAAATTGGTGATTTATACATGAATAACTTTCAAAACGACCTCAGTGTTCCTTAAATTTGCCAATAACTCTATGATACAAGTAGCGAAAGTTGTGAATTAAGGACTGGATACTTGGATACGGAGATATTTTGCATTCACGCCTGTTGTCTTTATTTCCTGTTAAAATGTTTTCATTTAATTTCTTAACATTCTGTAAACTGCGTAATATATAAAATTTGTTATACAAATCAATCGCGTACGAATATTTGCCCCCCCCCCTAATAAAAGATGTAGGTCATCCCATATTATTTGCAGATGACACAAGTATAGTAATTACAGCCAATAACTCCAGCACATTCCAATCTTCAACAGAGGAAATTCTCTTTAAAATATGTGACTGGTTCTCAGTCAATAAATTGGTATTAAATTGTAATAAAACTAACCTAATTCAATTTAAATCCTGTCCAAATTCAACGTCGCAAATTTCTAGCGCAATAATTAACAATACATCCCTATTAGAAACAACAACAACAACAACCAAATTTCTTGGCTTAGAATTCGATAATGTGTTAAATTGGAAAAATCATATTAAAGAAATTACCCACAAAATAAATTCAGCTTGTTTTGCTATTAGATCTATGCAAAAGATAGTAAATATCAATACCTTAAAAACAATATAGGCTACTTTGCATACTTCCACTCGGTAATGAGTTTTGGAATAATATTCTGGGGAAATTCCACAGATAGTAACAATATATTTCTATTACAAAAAAGAGTAATTAGAATAATAGTAGGTGCCAAATCTAGGGAATCGTGTAGGACTATTTTAAAAAAACTACAAATAATGCCCATGGCTTGTCAGTATATCTTTTCATTAATAAACTTCCTCGTATGTATTTGTGAAAACTTTGTAACTAATTCAACAGTTCATAGCATAAATACACGTCAAAAAATGACTTTCATACTCCATCGGCTAGTCTATCGTGCTACGAACAAGGAATGCGTTATATGGCAGTAAAAACTTTTAATAGCCTCACTATGGATATAAAAAATGAAACTCAAAACATAAAATTATTTAGGACCAAATTAAAGAAGTGGCTAATTTCTTACGCCTTCTATTCTGTAGGTGAATTTATGACATTCAATAACGCTTCATGAAATTGATACTAAAACTTTGTGTTGTACTAGTAGACTATATTGTAAATCTCTCCTGTATATATTTCATCTAGACTGTGACTATAAATTAAGACTTTATAATAGTATTAAGTTTTTTGACTTGTTCCATATTCTAGCTGTAAGCAATGTATGAATACCATGGAATGTTAATAAATACAATACAATACATTAGCTTAACTTTACAAAATTTAACCCGTAATTTGATTACGTGTATAGATTCTATTTCGTAATGAAATCCTCTTCATTAGCCGAAAATCAGTCCGTATTATAATGGGATGTAGAAAGAAATTCTTAAAAAAAAATAATAATAAGCGTTAGTCGAAAGAACTGTGTTACTAAATATGAATACAGCGTAAAAGTTCCATTAGATAGACTTCATTTCTCATATCAGATTTTTCGTTTCATTCTTTGGTGCCTTCCTGTTCTTTTATTACAGGTCTCTCCTTCTTCACTAAAAATCTGCATCGACTTTAAAAGCGCACAAATAATATTACAAAAACAAGAGGAAGCCAAGAGCCTGAAAGCTTTGTACATCAAGCAGCGCTCTACAAATTAATATGACAAGAACTTCAAACCAGGCATTTTTATACAGGTACCATTTTATTCACACCTGAAACCTCTGCCATGCAATAATAATTAAAACTGTAATAAAAGTTTCGTGGCTATGTCTATATAATAATTATGTTTTAAGTAGGTTATTGAAATTTCATTAGACTTTTTATTTGTATTAAAATATTACTCATAAAAATTCTACGTAGGCTCAGTATATTACGCAGTCTTTTGTTCGCGTCAAAAATTAACAGGAGAAAACTGACATGGACATTATCTGTGTCTCGAATGCTGTTACACAAAGAAACGAGTTATAAAGTTTCTCTTTGCGGAAGAGACAGCTAATGCTGAATTAATATAAGATATCCAGGATAGTTCTATAGGCCATTTTCTATCTGATGCTTTTCCAATTCACTGCGGGCTAAAGCAGGAAGATGCACTATCACCTTTACATTTTAACTTCGCTCTAGAATATGCCATTAGGAAAGTTCAGGATAACACAGAGGGTTTGGAATTGAACGGGTTACATCAGCTACTTTTCTATGCGGATGACGTGAATATGTTAGGAGAAACTCCACAAACGATTAGGGAAAACGCGGAAATTCTAGTTGAAGCAAGTAAAGCGATAGGGTTGGAAGTAAATCCCGAAAAGACTAAGTATATGATTATGTCTCGTGACCAGAATATTGTACGAAATGGAACTATAAAAATTGGAGATTTATCCTTCGAAGAGGTGGAAAAATTCAAATACCTGGAAGCAACAGTAACAAATATAAATGACACTCGGGAGGAAATTAAACGCAGAATAAATATGGGAAATGCTTGTTATTATTCGGTTGAGAAGATTTTGTCATCTAGTCTTCTGTCAAAAGATCTTAAAGTTAGAATTAATTTATAAAACAGTTATATTGCCGGTTGTTCTGTATGGTTGTGAAACTTGAACTCTCACTTTGAGAGAGGAACAGAGATTAAGGGTGTTTGAGAATAAGGTTCTTAGGAAAATATTTGGAGCTAAGAGGGATGAAGTTACAGGAGAATGGAGAATGTTGCACAACGCACCTGACATAATTAGGAACATTAAATCCAGACGTTTGAGATGGGCAGGACATATAGCACGTATGGGCGAATCCAGAAATGCATATAGAGTGTTAGTTGGCAGGGCGGAGGGAAAAATACAATTGGGGAGGCCGAGACGTAGATGGGAAGATAATATTAAAATGGATTTGAGGGAGGTGGGATATGATGGTAGAGACTGGATTAATCTTGCTCAGGATAGGGACCAATGGCGGGATTATGTGAGGGCAGCAATGAACCTCCGGGTTCCTTGAAAGCCAGTAAGTAAGTAAGTAAGTTCTAGGAAAACTGACTCGCTGTGTACTTTTCAAGTGGCGCAAATCAATTAAAAGTGGGTTACTATGGTTGATAATACGCCACATGCCATTTTCTGTCGAAAAATAAGCGAATTGGCCAAGAATAGAAACATCAGCATTTGTAGCACTAATAAAGTTATTCAACAACATCTAAAGTTTTAGGAAGTGTGCAAAGCGGTGCCCAGAAATATGACAGAAAGAATGAAAAGTTCTTCCCAAACGTAAAATCTTTTTAAGAAGTCGTAATGTTTGGTCTGCAATTCTGTTTCTTGTGGTATTTCAATCCATCTTCGCCTTGTGCTTACCACGTGTTAATCAATCAAACTACGGCTTCAATCTTAGAAAGCATGCTCAAATTTATCTCTTCAGAAGGCATATAAGCATCACACATACTTATAATGTGTCCTCTGCTAATCAATGACAAAATTGGAGCCATTTTTACAACTAATATGTTTCATCTTGCTGAAGAATATGCTCTAAATACCTATGTGTCCACAACTGGACTGATTAATTTGTTTTTTAATGTATTTTATGCTCGACCATGCCGAAATGTAGTAATTATACACCTGGTAGCAGACCTTTAATGCATGTCATTAAAGTACACCTACTCATTAAAGGTCAGGTCTTTCAGCCAATGACGACTCAGGTTACAACTGTTCGGCCAATGACAGGTCAGCTTTCTACCGTTATAAAACCGCAAGTATCGATTATTCTCGGATATGCAATCGAAAGACAATTAGCGAAAAGTCACGGAGGCTGGAAATCCAATACTGTCGCAGAAGGTTATGTTCTGTTACTATAATAATTAGCGTTAATTGTAAATAATATTCAAATAAATTCAATTTGTCATCTCGTTTTTCAATGTCTAATTTAATTTCAATGTTATCTCTGTAGGTTCTTATGGCCTAGCAAGGTCAATGTGGACATCTGTTCCTCGGAAAAAAAATCAATACTTTCGCGTCTGCGCACATCTCACAACATAGGGACACTGCTAAAAAGTTAATAATATCAAGTTAGAAATATGGTCGACCATAAAAAGCCGTATGAAACTCGCCTATAATGGTAATTAAGAAGCTCGTATGAAAATTATGAAACTCGCTTGCGCTCGTTTCATAATTATCCATACTCACTTCTTAATTACCTTCATTATAGGTTCGTTGCATAATGTGCTATTATTAAATACATTGTCGTACAGAAGAGGTAATAACACGCAAAGACTATCTCCTTTCCTACTGTCCGCCACTGGATCTCCCGTGTTCACTTATATATAGTAATCTTACTAAAAATTTTGATTTATCTAGAGAAAGTCAAAACTCGAGTGGGATTTAATTGATTATTACACGATTAGAAGAAAGTATATAAAATTAGAAGAAGTAAAGTGCTCTAATACAATAAAATATTAATTTATTTACTAAAATATGTACACTAGCTAGTGGCAAAAAAACCGGACCGACCCTTGTAGCTGATTTCAGAGCCCTGTTCGCTCCAGAGCACGATAGACTGGTAACTAAGACTTTCGTGGTTCGAATACTGCCTGGGAAGGAAACTTTTTTTTTTTTTGTTCCTTATTCAAATTTATTCCCAATACTTTTCGATTGCTGGTAAAATTCATGTGTTGGGAATAACAAGTTAATTAAGTAGTAAAATATACCTGCAATCGAAAAGTATTGGGAATAAATTTGAATAAGAAACAAAAAAAAGTTTTCTTCCCAGGCAGGATTCGAACCACGAAAGTCTTAGTTACCAGTCTATCGTGCTCTGGAGTGAAAAAGACTCTAAAATCAGCTACAAGGGTCGGTCCGGTTTTTTTGCCACTACTGTACTAAACTATTTTGGAAATGTATTATTGTGTCTTCTTATCATTACAAATATTCCGCTAGATGGAAGTAATGTGTTATGATCGGGTGTTCTCTTGTTATCAGTTGTGCCAGCTATACATTCTTCATTGAACTCTATGGACGATTACTAGCCAAGAAGGTTTGTTGATTCAGTTTCATTTTTATTAAAACAGTTTTATACCACTTCAATTATTTATTAATGTATATTAAACAATCTCTGATACGTGACTATCCATAATCTCATATATCAAAAGCTATAACATAACCTAAAAAATATAATTAATATTAGAGGAGAAAAATTCGCTCCGGCGTCGGGGATCGAACCCGGGTCCTTGGTTCTACGTACCAAGCGCTCTCACAATTGAGCTACGCCGAAGTCCAATCCACAGCACCGGGTCGAATCCCATTTCTCCAGTGTTTTTCCCTTTGTGGCTTGACTCCAAGTTGGGCATGTATGTTGACATTTTATTAAGTCAACTGCCATTATACAAGGAGCGCACTCAGTTGAATGACTTGGTGGCCGGGATTCCACAGTAATATGCACAGTAATCTGTACAGAAATATGCACTGTTGCTAGAAGAATCTATGTAAAGATTGTTTTTTTTTTTGGTCCTACAGGATATATCTGTTACGGTAACAATTAATATTAGAGGAGAAAAATTCGCTCCGGCGCCGGGGATCGAACCCGGGTCCTTGGTTATATAAACAAGATAAATGATAGAAAAGTTTTAATTAAGTATGATGAAATAAACATGAATTATTTTAAAAGCTACAATTATTGATAGTACAATATTGGCAAACAAAGAAACAAATGCTAGGGAGGTGATAACAATTGTAGGATAAGCAGCCATGTTTGATTGAAACACGTCGCTCCGTATCAGTTTATTGGTCAAAAGTAGTATGACGTAATAAAAAGTGTAATAGTCAACATAAAAGCGGAAGTATTCTGTCTCTTGTAGGGCACGTTTACATTTTCCGGTCATTTCTGAGCATGATAGCAACGGACTTCACGAGTAAATAAGCTACTTCAATGACAGATGAAAGTAGACATTTCTTTACAGGCTGTTTTGTCTTGAAATCCGATTCGTACTTGAAGTCACTTCGCTCAATAAGATACGATTCTTTCAATTACGAGTTAGTTTAGAAGCAGGTGAGGTGGCTCGTATATTGATTCCCAACGTCGCCTTAACCAATGAGGGAGTCAGGGAAGCAGGGAGAAAATGGATTGTCCTTATACGACAGACACAATCAAGTACAAAGCAACAAGAACGCCTTTCCACGTAAATGGAAATACTTTGGAAAAGCAATTTACTAACACGAATAGCTAACGATCGTTCACTCGTTCTGATGAGACTTAAAATTAGATTTATCACATTGATTATTATCCGATTTTTTCCGTAACGGACACGAAGTCTAGCTTCCGTAATTGAAAACCTAAAGAAGGTATTGGCTGAACGATGTATGGGTACGTGCAAGACGGAGCCTGGTTGGTAGTTGGTAGCCTGACCGGTTACCTAGTCAGAAGGAATGCCTGAACGTTAAGCAATGGAGACGTGCAAGACGAGGCCTAGTAGGTAGACTGCTACTGTTCTCCAACCAGGAGATCAACCGTGAAAGGAATGTGCTTACTATTGCGTCATCTATTGGAGCGAAGTAGATAAATAATATTACCGTTATAACGTCTGTTTAAAAACCATGCGCTCTCCTGCATATGTTATTTCCTGTATGGAGAGATTAAAAGATCAGGAGATTAACAGTGATCTAATTTTGTAACTAGGGTAGTATAAACATGTGTGTATCAATTTTATTGTTTGTGCTGTGACAGCGAGCCAATAGAGATAAGAGTACCCACGTGTGTGACCTTACGACATCTTATGACATCAACATTCATTCACAGCATTACTCCCTTTCGTCTCATCCGGCAGAGACTTTCTCGTGGTTGGAGCACTACGTAGCCTGTTAGCCCGTTGGTAGTTCGTAGGATGAATCATAGCTCATTTTTCCAGCTACCAACCAACTAAATGTCTTTACTGCGCATGCGTCAGTAGAACTTCCCCAACGTGCTAAACGCCTACTGCTCGTCATTTCGACGCGTATAATAGATTGGGAAAGATTTATTTTCAAATAATAATAATGATATTAATAATAATGATAATAATAATAATAATAATAATAATGTTTATTGCCAGAAAAATACAATACAAAGAAATTGTAAATTTACAACATTCTAGCACGCCCCTAAAAGAGAGTGTTCTCGTGCTCAGAGTAGGATTCAATACATAATAAGTGTAGAAGCATAAATTACAACATAAGATCTAAAAATTAATCATTACTCATAACTAGACTTCGTTGAATTGCCACACGCAACATGCTATCAGGTTGCCGATGTACGGTAGTATAGAGGAGGTGAGCGACCGCCCGGTCTCGTAGTATAAGCAGTTCATGTTAAGAGTTGTGACCGGTCCAAATAGATAGAGCAGCTACAGCTAATGTATACCTATGTAAGCACTTGTTTTTGCATTACTGTGGTTGGAATAGTCAAAGCTTAACATTTGTTCAGTGCAGACAAGAACTAAATCAAACATACTACAATGAGAGTGTTGCTGTTCCAAATAATTGCGCCTGGAATACCCTTACCCCCGCAGCCAGTCTTGACCCGTTGGGGAACGTGGTTCGATGCTGTTAATTAGGCCTATTATGCAGAATATTACGGCAAAATAATGGAGGTAATTCATGCATTGGATAGCACAGACAGTTCCGCTGTTGCAGCTGTAAAATCATTGCCTTCTGAATATTGGAAGATATTGTGTTCACTGACTCTAATTTTAAAATCATGTCCAAAAGCATCACCCTGTTAGAATCGTCTAAACTACAACTCTCAGAAGCCCTTAATATAGTGGATAAAGTATCACAAACCGTTATCCAAAATAACAATTCACTAATTTCAGAAAAAGTGAAATGTAAGTTGAGAAACATTATTGCTAAAAATTCTGCCTAATCACAACTTCGTATTATAAATTATGTACTATCAGGTCACGACAAGACATCTGAAGTTGGTGTACTAAAAAGTAGTGACTTTCCGTTCTTCAAATATGCACGTATTACATCGTGTGATGTTGAACGTACATTTCCCAATATAAAAACTGTTTAAGTGACCATCGGAGGAGGTTACTTTGCAGTCGCTCAAAATGTACGTAACTCTTCACTGCAATGCACATATTCAAGGATGATGTGAGCATCTTAAATTAAATTTTAAGAGTTAATATATCTCACTGTAAAATAATTGTGTATTTACATGTTTAGACATTCCCTACTTCAATGATCATTCATTACATTTCTGGAATGCAGGATACAGGTTTTATTGTAACCGCAGTATACTGCTCAGTGTTTACATCAGAGACATACTCCATCATATTGCACGCCCCTTTCTCATACAGTCTATACCGCATGCGCAGTAAACCTTACGATTCTCGTGGCAATTCCACGAAGTCTACTCATAACAAATTGCTTACATACATTTTTAAATTTCAAACTGTTGGAGATAAATAAATATGCCTATTTCTTTATAATTTGTTATAAATTAGGGCAGATATTAGTACTTGGTTGAAAGCAGTGCTCGTTAAACACTTGGGTTCCAACAAACGTATTGTATTCATCCTTTTGGTTTTGTTTGTGAGTATATGATCTGAAATATGTGTGATTTTTATATACCAAATTTAATAATGCATTGATATAAATGTATTTCCAAGACTTCAAATTCTAAAAACAATTTTTCGGTGGGATAATCAATGTTTATAAATTTTGAAATCAGGCTCAACCCGACCACTAAAGCCCATATCTTATTGTGAAATTGTGAGATGGAGTAGGAGTTGAAATGGATACTAATAGAGTAAAGGTAGCTCCTTCACATGCCATAAAGGCACTTCGGGGGCATGGAGATAGAGCCCCATGCTTTCTTGATCTCGGCACTAGAATGAGGAGGTGTGAAATTGATATCAATAATAAGTAAATCGGTAAATGAATAATTTATATTTTACAGAAAGTGACGATTTTAGAAACAATATAATTACCGGTACTGACCTTTCGGCAATTAATACATATCGTCATCGTTCCTGCAATAATTCATATGTGCAAAATATAACATTTTTCAGTAGGAAGAAAAAACACATTTATTCATTCTATGGCAGCCGTACATAGGAGACTGTGAATTCTTACATTTTCTAAACAAAGGAATATAATTAAATGTAGGAGATTTTATTATTTGCCGTATCACTATTTAAGCTACTTAATAGAGCAAAAATCTGAAAATCGATAAATATGTCATATAGGAGTTATTGCAGGAGCAACGACGATTTGAAATGTGGATATGGAGAAGAATGGAACTGTGAAGTGGACAGACAGAATAAGGAATGAAGCTGTGTTGGAAAGAGTGGGCGAAGAAGGAATGATGCTGAAAATGATCAGGAAGAGGAAAAGAAATTGGTTAGGTCACTGGCTGAGAAGAAACTGCCTACTGAAGGATGCACTGGAAGGAATGATGAACGGGAGAAGAGTTCGGGGTAGAAGAAGATACCAGATCATAGACGACATTAAGATACTGTATATGAATCATATGAGGAAACAAAGAGGAAGGCAGAAAATAGTAACGATTGGGGAAAGCTGGGTTTGCAGTGAAAGACCTGCCCTTGGGGAGAACACAAAATGAATGAATAAATTGTTACTGTATTAATCTTAGCATGTGTCTTAGTGAAACTTAAAGCAGAGTCCGTATAGGCCAGTTTCTACCTGATGCTTTTCCAATTCACTGTGGGCTAAAGCAGTGAGATTCACTATCACCTTTACTTTCTAACATCGCTCTAGAATATGCCATTAGGAAAGTTCAGGATAACAGAGAGGGTTTGGAATTGAACGGGTTACATCAGCTTCTTGTCTATGCGGATGACGTGAATATGTTAGAAGAAAATACACAAACGATTAGGGAAAACGCAGAAATTCTACTTGAAGCAAGTAAAGCGATAGGGTTGGAAGTAAATCCTGGAAAGACTAAGTATATGATTATGTCTCGTCACCAGAATATTGTACGAAATGGAGATTTATCTTTCGAAGAGGTGGAAAAATTCAAATATCTTGGAGCAACAATAACAAATATAAATGACACTCGGGAGGAAATTAAACGCTGTATAAATATGGGAAATGCCTGTTATTATTCGGTTGAGAAGCTTTTGTCATCTAGTCTGCTGTCAAAAAATCTGAAAGTTAGAATTTATAAAACAGTTATATTACCGGTTGTTCTATATGGCTGTGAAACTTGGACTCTCATTTTGAGAGAGGAACAGAGATTAAGGGTGTTTGAGAATAAGGCTCTTAGGAAAGTATTTGGAGCTAAGAGGGATGAAGTTACAGGAGAATGGAGAAAGTTACACAACGCAGAGCTGCACGCATTGTATTCTTGACCTGGCATAATTAGGAACATTAAATCCAGACGTTTGAGATGGGCAGGGCATGTAGCACGTATGGGCGAATCCAAAAATGCATATAGAGTGTTAATTGGGAGGCCAGAGGGGAAAAGACCTTAGGGAGGCCGAGACGTAGATGGGAAGATAATATTAAAATGGATTTGAGGAGATGGGATATGATGATAGAGAATGGTTTAATCTTGCTCAGGATAGGGACCGATGGTGGGCTTATGTGAGGACGGCAATGAACCTCCGGGTTCCTTAAAAGCCAATACGTATTAATCTTAGTTACTTCGTCAGCTTCGGAAGCTACGCTACGCCACTGATTTACATAAATGTTACAAATGCAGAACATCATAGCTTGAAAACCAGTTTCCCTTAGTGTAGTCTCTAAATTCTTTCTTGTTAGACTTAACCATAGAAAACAGTCTCCTTAGTTTGTGTTATGAGTTATGGATATGGCGTATGGCGTTATCGGGTACCTAACAAGAAATTCTCCGGCGTCTGTACAACCAGCTATTAGGCGCGCTTCACAACCCAGTAGATTGTCTGTAGTTATACTCCGCTTCATAATTGCTTATTCACGCGAACGCAAAATTGGCCACAATTTTGATGCAACACTAGACCCTAATGGATGAAATCCGAGCATATCTCTCATTATATGAGGAGAGGTAATCTCATACTGCCATGACATGAGTTTCATGAAACATTATACATCTTGTTGATTACGCTTCTTGAATCTAAACCAGTGTTAATTCCGACATAGACTCTAGTGTTGAAACAGTACGTATATAATCAACAACAAATTGGCTAATATCCATAATGGAGTTAGGACAAACTTTTCGTTATAGGCACTCTATACCAGTGTTCCGCAACCGGTGTGTCTTCACAAGGTGAAAGGTGGGACGCGAAAATTAATTGAAATTAAAATGGTGTGTTGACAAAACATGCCCAATCCCCAAGTGTGTTGTGTGTGGTGAAAATCTCAGTAATGCTATCATTCCCAGTAAATTGAAACGACATTTGGTAACAAAACATTCTTTTCTGTCAAACAAAGATGAATATCATTATCGTCGGTTGTTGGAACAAAATAAAAAAAAAAACAAGTGACGCTCATGACGACGTCGGTACAGGTTTCACAAAAAGTACAGGAAGCTAGCTGTAAGGTAGCCGAAATTATCGTAAAGGCCAAAAAAAAAACACACACACATAATAGTTGAAACATTGTTAATGCCTGAAAATGAGTCGTTTGAGATGTGCCCAACTGTATGGCCCCTTGCTGACGGTAATAAAGTGTTGATGGACTTAATTGAAGAACATTTAGTAATCTTGCAGCAGAAGTTCAAGAATTATTTCGGAGAGTGTGTTCGAGATTTTCACTGGGTTCGTGATTCATTCATTGTGAATTCAAAACATCTTCCGAATAATATACTCTTACAAGAGGAACTAGCAGACTTAAAAGCAGACAGAATATTGAATTAAAACTTCTCGAAGTTCCTTTGGAAACATTTTGGTTGTCAATAAGGAGTGAATACTCGGCTATCTCCGAGATGGCAGTTAATATGTTATTGTCATTTTCAACTACATAATTTTGTGAACTGGGCTTCTCGACGTTAACTGAAAATTAAAACATCAAAGAGGGAGAGACTCAGATTCATCGATGAAGAAATGAGGCTTCCACTGTTAACGATTCCGCCATGGATCAGCCACATGTTTGCAGCTAAGGAGTTCCAAGTATCACATTAAAAGTATGAGTAAAGTTATTTACTTTAATACAAGTAATAAAAATGCGTATTTTCTACAGTGAATTAAAGTTCATAAATTCTTAATAAATGCAAGAGTCGATTTCTCTTTTATAATAACGACAACAACAACAGCAACAGCAACGACAACAAGAATAATAATAATAATAATAATAATAATAATAATAATAATAATAACATTAATAATAAATGTAATTACATTACGTAATTTTATTAAGAGAGTCACATCATATGTTTCTGAGGAAATTAATATTTTGGTGTGCCGTGTTGAGTCTAGGCCCATCTAGGGTGTGTCATGAGTATAAAAAAGTTGCGTAACACTGTTCTATACAGACGGCGCGGCGTAGCTCTGCGGCAGAGCGTTTGTTTAGTAATACAAAGGCTACGTTCGGACGTTAGTTCAAACTTATTTGTCAATTCGTTTTTATATACAGAGGAATACATTACTTTCTGTTCAGATATTACGGACATTTTTAACATTTTCAGTTTTTTCATCCTTGATTCAGAATGTTTTGGATACTTACTTACTTACAAATGGCTTTTAAGGAACCCGCAGGTTCATTGCCGCCCTCACATAAGCCCGCCATTGGTCCCTGTCCTGTACAAGATTAATCCATCATATCCCACCTCCCTCAAATCCATTTCAATATTATCCTCCCATCTACGTCACGGCCTTCCCAAAGGTCTTTTTCCCTCCGGTCTTCCAACTAACACTCTTTATGCATTTCTGGATTCGGCCATACGTGCTACAGGGAGTGCAACAGTCATAACTCAATAGACCGAAATCACAGCCATGAAACCTATCCAAATCTAAGTCAGTAATATAGGCTAGCAAATAATAGTGAAGTAAATTTAACCACACGAGATTTCCGATGAAATTTGTGAGTCCTAAATCTGGAAAAATGAAAAGGGACTTATTAACCTAGCTTCAGTGTCCTCTTTCACAATTTTGATAACTTATTTCTCCTACTCCGCAATTTACATGTATCCGTCAGCAGTTTACTCCGCAATTTACACAGGGAATTAATGACGGATGTAATATTATTCCGGAATTTACAAACTCCGCCAGAGACAACCATCAATAAGGTAGTAAGAAGAACTGACTGGGTCACTAGCTGAGTAGAAACAGCCCACTGGAGGATGCATTGAAAGGAATGGTGAACGGGAGAAACGTTTATAGCAGGAGAAGATATTAATGAAGTGCGCAGTGACGTTCACTCATCAGCTGTTTATAAGGACTAGGGGTACACAAATGAAGAGTTCAGTGACGACCCCTCATCAGCTTTTTATAAGAGTTCAACATATTATTCCTAGTTCTAGTTATCTTAGGTAATTCCGTATACATCAGCCTAGTGGGACAGCACAGGGCGTACAACAGTCATAACTCAATAGACCGAAATCACAGCCATGAAACCTATTCTAATCTAAGTCAGTAACATAGGCTAGCTAAATAATAGTGAAGTAAATTTAACCACACGAGATTTCCGATGAAATTTGTGAGTCCTAAATCTAGGAAAACGAAAAGGGCCTTATTAACCTAGCTTCAGTGCTCTCCCTCACCATTTTGATAACTTATTTGAATGTATTTATTCGACACTGCAAATGGGTATATCGTCGTTGTTCCGGCAATAACCCCTATATGACATATTTATCGATTTTCAGATTTTTGCTCTATTAAATAACTTACATAGTGATACAGGAAATTATAAAATCTCCTATATAATTATATTCCTTTCTTTCGAAAATGTAAGAATTCACAATATCCTATGCACTACTGCCATAGAAGAATAAATGTGTTTTTTCTTCGTACTGAAATATTTAATATTTTGCACATAGGAGTTATTGCAGGTAGGAGTTAATAATAATAATAATAATAATAATAATAATAATAATAATAATAATAATAATAATAATAACAGGGAGCATCCTAAATTAAATGAAGCACGATCACTTACAATAACATTTGAAGTAAATTTAATTTGTATCTTAACTCTAAGTTCGAACTAAAACCCACGAGTATGATATGTTCATACCTGCACAAGTACCTTTCAGCACTACACTCATTCGCTGACAACTCACTGCACTGCACTGGAACTACGACACATTTCACTGATTCTATCCTGATTTCACTAACATTTCAAAAACATTTAACTATTCAAATACTTTGCACTGCCCTTGCCTCTACAGCTTCATTTACAGAAAGACACTTCACTTACACAATACACTTCACTGACAACACACTTCACTCTTCACTGATACAACACTTCAATAACAAAATATCAATTACACCCTTTAAATAGTGTGTATAATATACTACCTTCTATTAGTAAAGTCTCCTACTCCGCAATTTACATGTACCCGTCAGCAGATTACTCCGCAATTTACACAGGGAATTAAAGACGGATGTAATATTATTCCGGAATTTACAAACTCCGCCAGAGACAACCATCAATAAGGTGGTAAAAAGAACTGACTGGGTCGCTAACTAAGTAGAAACAGCCCACTGGAGGATGCATTGGAAGGAATGGTAAACGGGAGAAACGTTTAGGGCAGAAGAAGATATTAAATGACAGAAATCATTAATATGTCGTGACTAAGAGGCAGGCAGAAAATGGGAAAGATTGGAGAATGCTGGATTTTTCAGTGAAAAAACTGCTCTTGGGCAGAAAACAGGTGAATAAAACAATTCATAGCCTATATTAAGCATGATTGTATTCAAGGCAGTACTTGTAATCAGAATAGGTCAATTGGTCTAACCAATGAAGTGGATGATGATGAGAGACTTTCTCACAGGCCATCAAATTGGCAGAATTGCGCTTTTTCTCTGACATTCTTCCCTTCGATTAGTTCTGAAACGCCATGTCCGACGCGCGGATTAGTTGCGGACTGCACGAGTTGAAGCGCCACTCAAGAAGACAACAGAGCCGTCCATTAGAGTTGTCACTTGCGCGAAAGAACTTTGAGAGCATTCGAGGAGGAGAGAAGACTCTCACAATGGAGGAACAACTTTGATTTGTTTCTCTCCAGTGCTTCGTTGTAGAGCGACGTCATGCTCCTGCCTGCCTGTCAGCCCCGGGCGAATTCCAATTCTTCCTTGCGGACAAGGAACTACAGTGAAAGAAATCGGACAACGCTAGACGTGATCAAGAAGAAAGTTTCCAAGTCAGAAGTGAAGGCTTGTCAACACTAAAGAAGCCTCCACAAGATATCAATATCATGTTCATATTTTAAAACTATTATTATTATTATTATTATTATTATTATTATTATTATTATTATTATTATTATCAGGCCTTGGATTTTATTGATCTACAAATTACTTAGAAAATCTCCTAAAATTAAAAAAAGAGTTTAAAAGATAGATGGCTTTATTGAGTAATATTATACATACCGATTTTATATTATCATAATTTTCTCTAAAATCAAATGCACGGGGGCTTTTGACCATACGTGCTTTGTACCTAAAACAAGTCCTACTTTGTAGGTTTCACACCCCTCACTTATGATTATATCCAACCACTCTCTAAAAGAACACACATATTAAAATGAAAAAAAAAAAACACATTATATAATATATCCTAACCCAAAACAGACATAAAACCCCTAAAATTAAGCATTTATGGCTTTAAAATCTTCCGAAAACTATCTGAATAAAGAGTGGTCCATATAATTCTTATCTCCGATTTCAGATAAACACAAACCGACAATAATAATTGTAATTATTACAATTAATATTAGAGGAGAAAAATTCGCTCTGCGCCAGGGATCGAACCCGGATTCTTCGTTCTACGTACCAAGCGCTCTCACCATTGAGCTACGCCGAAGTCCAATCCACAGCACCGAATCGAACTCTCCTCCTCCATTATTTTTCCCTTTGTGGCCTGACTCCAAGTTGGGCATGTATGTTGACATTTTATTAAGTCAACTGCCATTATACAAGGAGCGCACTCAATTGAGTGACTTGGTGGCCGGGATTCCACAGTATGCACAGTAATCTGTACAGAAATATGCACTGTTGCTAGAAGAATTTACTGTGGAATCCTCGTCATTTTCAATCTTGTGTGGTTTGGTCGTGATGGACCAATTCCTTGGCCTCCAAACTCCCCAGATATAACTCCTGACTTCTTCATGTGGGGTTTTGTTAAAGACATTGTCTATTCACAGAAACCCAGGAACATAGATGATCTAAGGGTAAAAATTACTCAAGCTTTTCAACAAATCACCCCTCTTATGTTACAACGGACATGAGCTGAATTGCATCACCGTTATGAGTTGTGCAGAGTACACAGTGGGAGTCATGTTGAGTTCTGAGAAGTCTCCTATCTTTCAGTGTTGTATGCACAAAGTTTCAATTAATAAAGTTCAATAGTAAATGTTTAATAGTGTTTTTATTTTATCCATATCCAAACCGATCACCCTGTATATTGTTATTCAGTAAAAATTTATTTTTATGGCATTATAAATAAAATAGCCATAAATTATTTTTATAGAACTATAGACCTACAGTTCAAGCTCTAACCGGTATTGGGTCTACTGATTCAATTCTGCACAACACAAAATTGTATCTCACTTTCCTGTGTTTTAATTTATAGTTACAGCAGTTTGCATATCTGTCCATAAAAAGCGTGACCTAATTACTAAATTCAAATACAATCCGCGCCATATGACTTACATTTCACTGCACCCAGCACTATCCAACGTTTTAAAGGGCAATTTTAGAGCTGCGTCATAGGCGATAGTGAAATAGGCTATCTCGTTTTAGGAGAGGGTGAATAAAAAGAAACAACACCGAAAATAACAACACAGCTACTATCATTAGCCTACGAGCAGGTTTACACTTGCTATCACCAGTAACAATTTAGATCAAAACTTTTAACACTGTATCACTTCGGAATATGTATGATAAGAACTTTCTTGTGTTAAATTTTAACGTACCTTGTTAACATGTTTCGACCTATTTTCGGTCATCTTCAGAACTCTGAAGATGACCGAAAGTAGGTCGAAACATGTTAAAAAGGTACGTTAAAATTTAACACAAAGAAGTTCTTATCATACATATTCCAAAACTATACACTAATAATATCAACTTTCATTGCTACAACCGTCAACAACAATACTACCATAACAGCTACTATCACTACCGTTATCAACAGAAATAATAACTAGTATAAGTAATCTTTGCATGAAACAAATAGTCAAAGTCAGTATAGCAGAAGAAATGTCACAATATCATAAGGAAGTGAAATAAATAGAAGGCTACAACGAGTACAGCTTTTATCACCTACATCTTGCACATATACATGAAGGATTTAGTGAAGAACTGTTTTCGTAACTTGGGAGGAGTAATAGTAGAAGGAAGAAGACCAAAGTGCATAAGGTTTGCTGACGATATGTCGTTGTTAGCAGAAGAGGATATGATACCAAGGGATATGCTACTGCAGCTAAATAACAACTGTGAGCAGTATGGATGAAGATAAATGCAAACAAGACGAAGACCATAGTTATCTGAAGAAAAATAAATATGGTAAACATGCGAATTGGAAGTGAGGCAGTGAAACAAGTGGACAGCTTCAAATACTTGAGGTTTACTATAAGTAGTAACATGAGCTGCAGCCAAGAAGTCAAAAGGAGAATAGCAATGGCAAAAGAAGCTTTTAATAGAAAAGGCGAATCTTCTGCGGACCTCTGGAGAAAGAACAAGGAAGAGACTAGTGGAGTGCTTTGTGTGGAGTGTGGCATTGTATGAGGGCAGAAACTTGGACATTGCTATGAAATGAAGAGGCACACGAAGCATTTGAAATGTGTGTGTGTAGAAGAATGGAGCGTGCGAAATGGAAAGACAGAATAAGAAATGCTGTGTAAGAAGGAGTGGGTGAAGAAATAATGATGCTGAAACTGATCAGGAATTGAAAAGAAATTCGCTAGGTCAAGAAGAAGCTACCTACAGAAAGATGAACTGGAAGGAATGATGAACGGGGGAAAAAGTTCGTGGCAGAAGAAGATACCAGATGACAGACAACATTAAGATATGTGAATCATATGCGGAGACTAAGAGGAAGGTGAAAAATAGGCAAGATTGGAGAATGCTGGGTTTGTAGTGAAACACCTGCCCTTGGGCAGAAAACTATGAATGAATGAACACTATTTTCACAGCTATAGCCATCAACAAATAATATTATACAGAGTGGCACATATGTCACGCATTGGTTTCAATGCCTTATAACATTTTTGTAAATTGATTTTTGACTAATTTCTTTTCAGATCTGTATAAAGTAAACTTGGGAGATACACCATGGAGAGATTGAATCCTGAACAGCGCACGAAACTGACTGAACTTTATTTTGAGAATCAAAGGTCCGTCATCCTCACTCAGAGAGCATACCGGCGGCACTTCCATGTGCGCAACTGTCCTCATCAGACTACGATTCTGCGTCTGGTAGCACGATTTCGGCAAAATTATTCAGTCTGCGTTCGCCCTAGAACGGATAGACGACGTTCAGTTCGAACTCCCGAAAACATTGAGCGAGTGAGGGACAGCATTAATGACAACGCTGAAACATCAACCCGAAGACGTGCCGCTCAGCTTGGGATGAATCGAAGGTCGCTGCAAAGGATTTTAAGGACTGATTTTAAATTGTTCCCATACAAACTGCAACTGGTACAGGGAGTGTCTCCTGCAGATGCACAAGCCCGTTTCAGGTATGCAGTTCGCTTCCAAAACTTGGCGAGGGGACAACAGGACTTTCTCCAGAATCTGATAATGAGTGACGAAGCCTTTTTCCACCTAAATGGTGTTGTCAACAAACAAAACTGCCGAATATGGGCACGGGAAAACCCCAAGGCCATCGTTTCGCGTGATTTGCATCCAATAAGATGTACGGTGTGGTGTGGTGTAACCTCAGAACGGATCATCGGTCCGTATTTTTTTGAAGAAGGAGGTGCTGTCGTAACAGTAACAGGAGAGCGGTATCGCAACATGATCAGGGACTTTCTCAGACCAGCTGTGGCGAATAATGCTGCACACTGGTTTCAGCAAGATGGAGCCACAGCTCACACAGCACGTGAAACCAGAGCACTGTTAACACAACTTTTTGGCTAGCGAGTGATATCCCGGTTTGCCGATTTCAACTGGCCATCACGTTCCCCAGACTTGACAGCCTCAGATTTTTTTCCTTTTGGGATATTTGAAAGAACGTCAACAAACCAGCAACCATCGAGCAGCTCAAAGACAACATACAGGCCGAGATTCGTGAGTTGCAGCCAGCAATTCTTCGCAAAGTTATGGACAATGCACTAAAAAGAGCCACTCTTTGTGAGACTGCGAATGGCGGTCATTTGAAGGACATAATTTTTCATACCTAGTGTTTTCACATTTTCCAACAGTGTACTTCTCATCTCAGACAGGAATAATTTTGTGCATGCTCAAACAAAAAAGTTATAAGGCATTGAAATCAGTGCTGACATATGTGCCACCCTGTATTATAATACAGCCCATACATTAATTAATAAATACTTTGTCGCTAAGAAAACGTGAACAGCAGATGAACGATAATTTCAGCGTCGCTTGTTTCGCCGCATAATATGCTATCCAAAATCATTGCTATAAGTATTAATTTTAAGGCTATAAAACAGTAATACCATCACAGTTACTATGGTTACAACTACTTAAGAGTAAAACAATATTGCCACAAATATTTTGATCACTACAATCTCATAAAAATAAAACCACGGCAACTATTACCATTCTCACATGAAATGCTGCAAATAAAATGACACCTCCACAGCTACTAACAATATAATTAATGTAAATTCTACAAAAATTCAACTTTCTCACTATTTTTGACCACAATGATCGTTTCAAGTAAGTCAAACGGAAGCATATGGACTTCTGCTTCACATAGAATGCAGATTAAAACCCCCAGCAAATAGAAGCAACGTAGGCTACTATCATGTGGAAATCAATTACCAACGACAGTGCTTTGGTGAGCAAATTGAGGCAAATAGTAATGGAATTAGAGACTCGTACCAAACACTTCAGCTGTTTATCGAGCAACTCATTAAGTAGTAAAGTCTATAAATCAAATGGAATTGCTGCAAGTGTTTGTTGGTCTAAAAACAGTGAAATCGGTGCCTATTGAATAGTGAAGCTCATATTATACGTGTCCTGACAAGCAGCAACCTGTTTCTAAGAATAGTGTAAGTTCAAGTGATGATGATGATGATGATGATGATGAAGAAGAAGATTATGATGATGATCAGGCTTCGAGACTTCGAACCCAATAGAGCAGTTCAGTGGGAAATCCGCATAACGGCGTATTGAGTATAGTGGTAAAGCGTACAATGGGTGGGGTTACTGTAGAATGAATGCCAACAAATACGCAAAGGAAAACGTTTTGGATTTTAAAGTTCTGACGAATAATTTGGTTTTTATACAAACCCATTTTCAAACTGTGTCTGAAACTATTACACGATTAGAAAAGTCAGAGCAAGGGATGCCGGAAGCCTGAGGAAATGACAGAGAATTAATGAGACACGAAATACACCGGTTACTGAACGTGTAAAACAGAAGTGGAAATCAATTTTATGTAAAAATAACGGATATGGAACATTGTGTACTATAAACAGCAAATTAGTGGACATAGAGTCACCCGAGAATGAAGGACTGTCTCTTAGAGACTGCAATGATGTTAGGTTCTTCTTTTTGCTCCTGTCACGTCATGCCACGTAGAGCGCAGCTTTACTCAGTACAAACTGTGTTTGGCAGATAAGCGAAAAAGATTTACGTTTGAGACACTGAGAATGTATCTTGCAGTACATTGCAATTCGGTACTGTAACTGCAGTTTCTAAAGACGACCAATAGGATAAATGAAGAAATTAAAATTGCTACATGTTTATTTCCATCATTAACACTGTGTATAGGCCTAATTAAATACAATGCTTATAAAAGACAGGAAAATAATATACATTTATGTGTGTTTCCCCATACTACCGTACTCTATTCTAAATAGCAACACATCTCTACCTTTCACTACCTGCAGCAAGTCAACAACCTATAGCACATGCACAGTAAACTTATTGTATCGGGTCCCAAGTCTCGAAGCCTGATGATGATGATGATGATGATGATGATGATGATGATGATGATGATGATGATGATGATGACGATGACAACAATAATTGTAATATATTTTCCTCTCTCCATCATTTGTAACTTTTTCTTCTGCATAATGCTCTTTGAAACAGAAAGGTGTAATACAGTACTTAAAAATCCCGAAATTTTGACTTGTTAGTATTTATTACTTCACACATTTGAGGACCAGTTTCACTAAGCTAAAAGCTGGAGTTGTACACCATATCCAAGGGGAAACCTATTATTTAACATTATTTGAAATATATTAACACAATGTATATTAGTTTAATTAGTTCAACTTTGCTATACAGTTTGTATTTCATTGTATACTTAATAGTTCATAATACGGTCTGATCCGTTTGAGTATGGATAATATTAATTTATTATTATAAAGTTATTATATTAGAAAACATTTGTTGCTAGTTATATTATGATTTAAAGATCGGAGTTTCCATATATGATAATCAACAATGCATAATCTTAAAGGACAAATGAAAATCGTAGATGATTAAAATGGCTACTATAAATCAACAGCGGGCACAATGTGTTCTTTGGTATGCTAAATTTGAGAGCGTTAAAAGAGTTCAAAAAGAATTTCGACGTGAGTATGGTGTGCGTAATGTACCTAAATACGATTCCATTGTGTTAAAAAAAATATGCAGGAGGTCGCAGGCGAAACCCAGTACGAGAAGCAACTATCTCTTGGCTTGCTCTCCAAAATCCCCAGATCTAACCTCTCCTGACTTTTCGTGTAGGGTTTTGTTAAAGACATTGTCTATTCACAGAAACCCAGGAAAATTGATGATCTGAGAGTAAAAATTACTCAAGCTTTTCAACAAATAACCCCTCTTATGTTACAACGGACATGGGCTGAATTGCATCACCGTTATGAGTTGTGCAGGATGCACAATGGGAGTCATGTTGAGCTCTGAGGAATCTCCCATCTTTCAGTGTTGTATGCACGAAGTTTCAACCAATAAAATTCAGCAGTAAATGTTTTACAGTGTTTTTATATCATCCATACCATTTAATTCGTAAGTATAACTCTTGTATACATGTATCTTTCATAGAAGTCAGTTTGTTTGTGATCTTTGTAATTGTAATTGTTCATTCATACGTGTTTATAGTTTTTGGTGGTTGAGTGGAAGAGAAGGTCTTACGGCCTTCATTCTGTCAGCTAGAATATATTATTATTATTATTATTATTATTATTATTATTATTATTATCATTATTATTACAAGTGAAATACCAGAAGTACACGATGAGAAAAGGGCAAATAAAAAAGAATAGGATAATAATGGACAAAGGCAATTCAAGCAGGCAAGGGGAAAACAAGAATAACAAGCAGAAAACGATGGTAATAAAGAAAATACAAGGAGATCAAGGTGATGGCAAGGAGCACAATGAAAATGCATGGAGAACAAGAGAAATATAAGGTGACCAAGAGCAATGAAAAGAAGAGAACAAGGGGAATGCAAGGACATCAAGGTGAGTAGAAGGAAAGTACAATGGGAATAGAGAAGAAACGATGAGAATACAAAGATAACAAGGGAAAATGACCGTGAAACGAGCGGGCCCGAGTTCAAATCCTGGTTGGGACTAGTTACCTGGTTGAGGTTTTTTCTTGGGATTTCCCTCAAACCATTAAGATCAAATGCTGGGTCGGGGATGGTGAATTAGCGATTAGCAGAATTAGGATATCTGTATTCCTACGAAGTCATATGTGAGTTCCTACGATGTGATATGTGAATTCTTACAAAAATGGATTACTAAGAAGTGACATGTGATTTCCTGCAAATACACATAAAATTGACAAGACAAAATTTTTCTCCCACTTTGTACAGAGTTAGGACTTCGCAACCAGAGTGCAGGTTGGTGTGGTTAAAAATTTTATCTTGGTTCATTGTCAAAATAATAAAATGATGAAAGAACTAGACATAAAGTTCTTGATCAAAACCTTATTTGAAAGAAATACTGTATGTCAAATACTTAAATTTTGTTTCTGTAGGACACTTTCTTAATGTAGGGGAGAGTTGGGTAGCATCGGACATCGGGTAATATCGGACAGTGAGTTTCTTTCATCTACCACCAGATGATAGTAGCTGAATGACATGGTTACGTTTCTGTGATGTCGCATACAAAAACGTAACCATTTTATTCAGGTACTACCATCTGGTGATAGATGTAAGAAACGCACTGTCCGATATTACCCGATGTCCGATACTATCCAACTCTCCCCTAATCAAATCTTGTGATGCGCTGACTTCAATATTCATGGATGACCTCTAGTATAAATGCTTTTTCTTCAACGCCTTCTTCTTTTTTCTAAGCGAGATAATATTTGCTGCACTGCGACGTGTTACGTATGTGTTTGTTTGCATTGTCTTCAGAACATCTAAAAATGTGAATATATGGAGATGGTGATGATAAAAATTAGTATTTAAGTATGCATGAAAAGATTCACAGGCATTCGTAGTGTGAAGGGAGTGTGAAGAAAAAGAAGACCACGTCTTTGGTGGAAAAGTACTATCTTCGTTGACATATGAAGAGTCCACTGCAAGAATGATGGACGTCATTCGGAATACATTTTGCAGGAGAGACAATTGAAAGTTTGAAATGCTTAGCGCTCAAAGCTTAACTGAGATATTCCGATATTACTGGACAATGACTATCAGTGTTAATGCCATATAACTCTGTATGTACATTCTACATGTCTTAAGCTATGCATTGACAGTCTTGGTTCATTTTCGACAAGAAAGTGACATCCATCATTCTTGCAGCGGACTCTTCATATCGATCGTCTAGTTCAAAAGTGTGACAACTCAAAAAAGCAAGTTTTGAGATATCTTCAGTTGAAAGTTTCAAATAAATCACTTAGAATGGAACAGAGTTCTGGTTCATAACCACGACAATTAGAAATGAGTCAGTATTCAGGACGAGTATATCACAATCTTCCAGTTCATTATTAATTGATTTCGAAATGTACTAATAATGAATTAGTAAAGTCCATAGTTATAATTACTTCTAAAGCACTTTATTTAGTTGTTTTCTTTTTGGTTGTAAATATGACTTCTCAATACTTAATCGGAAAGGGCTCCGAAAGGGGCTTTCAGTAGTATAAATAACTAAAAAATGGCAATTTTTTAGTTGTCGCACTTTTGAACTGGGCGATCGATATGTCTTTACAATATAATCACAAAATTCGTCTAATGTTTGGTTCTAAGGCTTCAGAGACTTAAAGTCCTCAACAATGCATTCACTTACGTCTCCTTGATCAAGAAATGGCAATCCAAATGATTACGTCAACCACTTTCCTATTTAACTCTCACCAATAACATATTCTTTGCTAAGCCCTACAAAATTGTAGGAATTAACATACCCCCATTTCTCAAATATTTGTACCTGCTATGGTTTTGTAGGAATTCACAGAGACCCATGCTGGTAACTTTTGGCGTTGGACCCTGGACTCATTTCGCTGACATTATCACCTTCATCTCATTCAGACGCTAGACAACCTTAGCAGTTGATAGAGCTCGTGTAATATCCAATTCAAAAACAGGGGGAATAGGACGAGAACTAGAGAGGAGATTTCGCAAGATGATAAACTCTTAGCAAATTTAGTTCTATACCATAATGAATATTATTATTTTTGTAGGGGACAGATTAAATTCAAATTTTCAATTTTTCAACCTTGTTACTGACATTTGTTCCGCTCATAATTGAAGCTTTAAAAGAATATTATTTCTAGCAGAATTCGCAAGTGGTTGTGAAACTTGGTCTCTCACTTTGAGAGAGGAACATAGATTAAGGGTGTTTGAGAATAAGGTGCTTAGGAAAATATTTGGGGCTAAGAGGGATGAAGTTACAGGAGAATGGAAAAAGTTACACAACACAGACCTGCTCGCATTGTATTCTTCACCTGACATAATTAGGAATATTAAATCCAGACGTTTGAGATGAACAGGGCATGTAGCACGTATGGGCGAATCCAGAAATGCATATAGAGTGTTAGTTGGGAGGTCGGAGGGAAAAAGACCTTTAGGGAGGCCTAGACGTAGATGGGAGGATAATATTAAAATGGATTTGAGGGAGGTGGGATATGATGGTAGAGAATGGATTAATCTTGCACAGGATAGGGACCAATGGCGGGCTTATGTGAGGGCGGCAATGAACCTCCGGGTTCCTTAAAAGCCAGTAAGTGAATATTATTATTGTTATTGTTATTATTATTATTATTATTATTATTATTATTATTATTATTATTATTATTATTATTATCATTATTATTACAAGCGAAATACCAGAAGTACACGATTAGAAAAAGGCAAATAAAAGAGAAGAAGATAATAATTATAAGGAGAACAAAGGCAATTCAAGCTGGCAAGGGGAAAGCAAGAATGACAAGCAGAAAACGAGGGTAATAAATAAAAGGTGATGGCAAGGAGCACAATGAAAATGCATGGATAACAAGAGAAACATAAGGTGATCAAGAGCAATGAAAAAAAGAGAACAAGGGGAATGAAAGGAGATAAAGGTGAGTAGAAGGAAAGTACAATGGGAATAGAGAAGGAACGAGGAGAATACAAAGATAACACGAGGAACTGACCTTGAAACGAGCGGGCTCGAGTTCAAATCCCGGTTGGGACAAGTTACCTGGTTGAGGTTTTTTCCGGGGATTTCTCTCAATCCATTAAAACCAAACGCTGGGTAACTTTCGGCATTGGACCCTGGACTCATTTCGCTGACATTATCACCTTCATCTCATTCAGACGCTAGACAACCTTAGTTGATAGAGCGTCGTAAAATATCCAACTAAGAAAACAGGGGGGAAAACGACGAGAACAAGTGAAATACAACGAGAACTACAGAGGAGATTTCGCAAGATGCTGAATTCTTAGCAGATTTAGTTTTGTACTTTAATTAATGTTACTATTTTTTGTAGGGGACAGATTAAATACAAATTTCAGTTTTTAAAAGTTGTTACTGACTTTTGTTCTGCTCCTCATTGAAGTTTTAAAAGAATATTATTTCTAAGAGAATTCGCCACGGTCTTTGTGATTCAGACATTTCAATTTGTACAGAGGTTGGAGTGCCACGAGTATCATCTGCACGAGTGTGGGACAGAACCTACGCCCGAACAGAAAATACGCCCACCGACTGTTGTACTTGCTGCCTACGTTTATGTAACGTTCGATTCTCCAACAGTGCGTTACTCAATCTCGTATCTCGATATGCTAACAGTTAATTTACATTAAACAAGCGGCTGGCAATGTAACTAAAGCCGACTACATTTTTATGTCACTTGAAGAAAGTGAACGGAATAACGCAATCAAAGCCAACACGAGAAGCAAATTGTACGCGACTGTAATTTTCTCTGTGTTACAAATGATTCAGGAACAAGCCAGTAAGTTCGTTTGAAAAGGTGTAGGAATTATCACGCCAAACACGTGCACGGATCTGTAATTAAAATGTAACTGTGCTGTATTTATTTCTTACTGATTTTGTTTTGTTACGACTAACTATTACACGAATGTCACAAGAGATTCCCAACACTCAGAATTTTACCCGAAATGTCATCATGGCGTTTTCTTCCAATCATAGAGTGGGTTTGGGTAATTTGGATATAAAAACAGCTGTCTTCCTCCGACGAGTTTAGCGCAGGGACCTGAGGTATTCCTGCCATCGGTGCGGGGGGGGGGGGGTTGCAGGTAGATTCTTTTGTTGCTACAGCCAAGCCGAGCCGAGAGGAGTGGGAAGTATTAATCGTCCAAAAATATGCAGTATTCAGTCTTCTCCCTGACGCTAGCTGTGTTAATATTAAATTAATTACTCATTAAATATTTCACCGTTACAAGTCATTTTTAAGGAAACATGCTATGGAAAATGTTTGGTTTTATTCTATTGGATTTTAGAATATGTGTGATTGGTATCGTGAAAAAGAGATTCCTATAATGTCATACGAAAATCATTTGTTGGTGATATCTTAAAATACAAAATCAAGTGAGTTCAGCAGTACATATATTTAAATTGATTACTTTACAAATTTAATTCAGTTCTATTAATCACTAAATTTTATAGTATGATTCTTCTTTTCATTCATATTATTGTAGTTGTATTATGATTTTTCTTTTTGTTTATTTTATTGTATTTGTATTTCTGGTGGTCTGATGGCCTTAACTTCACCAAAATAAATAATAAATAAGTATTAAATAAAGAAATAAATAAATAATAAATAAATAATGAATAAATAAAATTTTCTACAATACTTTCCTTCTCTGAACACATAAGTACGAATGGTTGTATCTCTATCTCGCCAAAAATAAGTTAGAAAACTAATAGGCATACTGCTCTCATAAATTGGGCGAATGTTTTCAGTATGATTGCACTTCCTTCCAGACTGCCGCTGTCACTGTCCCCTCCCACTCCAGTACCGCGCTACACTATTTGGAACCGCATTCCTCTCAGCACTAAACTCCTCAGAGGATGACAGTATTTTTAGTTTAGAGTCCCATAGCCTGTTACCACGACTATTACACTTTTACTACATCATACTACTTTTACCAATAAAATGATACGAAAGGACGTATTTCAGCCAGTCATTGTTGTTTATCGTTGCAATTATATCCTTTCCCTAGCGTCTGTTTATATGTATCACTTCCATAGAATTTGTTTGTTTTTAACACTTCCCTAGCATTTGTTTGTTTGCTGTCTGCTGTCAAAAAATCTGAAAGTTAGAAATTATAAAACAGTTATAATACAGGTTGTTCTGTATGGATGTGAAACTTGGACTCTCACTTTGAGAGAGGAACAGAGATTAAGAATGTCTGAGAATAAGGTTCTCAGGAAAATATTTGGGACAAAGAGAGATGAAGTTACAGGAGAATGGAGAAAGTTACACAACGCAGAGCTGCACGCATTGTATTCTTCACCTGACATAATTAGGAACATTAAATCCAGACGTTTGAGATGGGCAGGGCATGTAGCACGTATGGGCGAACCCAGAGTGTTAGTTGGGAGGCCGGAGAGAAAAAGACCTTTGGGAGGCCGAGACGTAGATGGGAGGATAATATTAAAATGGATTTGAGGGATGTGGGATATGATGGTATAGACTGAATTAATGTTGCTCAGGATAGGGACCAATGGCGGGCTTATGTGAGGGCGGCAATGAACCTCCGGGTTCCTTAAAAGCCAGTAAGTAAGTAAGTAAGTAAGTAAGTAAGTAAGTAAGTAAGTAAGTAAGTAAGTAGGTAAGTAAGTAAGTAAGTAACTGTAATGCAATTTTAGTTTTGTTTTTAGGAGTGTTATATTCGGTTATGTTGATAGAAATTATTTTCTTCACTAATGATCTTGAAACAGTTTTAGCAATTGGTGAATCACATTTGCCTTCTTCTTCACTGAAAAATAGTTCTACATTTTTTATAATACGTGTAGTTTGTCTCTCTAATAAATGATCTCTTCCAACAGGAGAAGTACGAAAATTACAATTGTTGTCGACATCACTATATTTTGCACTCTTTCCAACAGACTCCCATGGTCGCCACATATTTCACTAATTTCAATGTACACTAAGAAAACTAAACAGATAATGCAAACTACGTACACTCCAAGTCGTTAAAGAACTGGCAACTATGTGGTGTTTACCTCTGCGCGGGACAAAGGAAACAAAAGTAACTAGTACGACCTTCTACATTCAGTCCCCACCCCCTGGTTATTTTCCGAGTGAATGTAAGGTATTTTATTACAAAATATATAGAAAGTATACAAAAAAATTATAATAGTCTGAAGAGTATCTTAAAGGCGCGGTACATTATTGTATAGGAAACACTGTAATTACACCAAATAATTCCCAAGTTGTGAAAGTAAATATACAGGGTGTTTAAAAAATACGGGGCATTATTTCAGGTATGTATTTCCCACATGTAGACAATCAAAATAGTTCATTACAACATGTGTCCGGAAATGCTTCATTTCCGAGTTAAGGCCTTCACAACATTGAAATTCACCGGAACGTTGTTCTTTACGCAGGTCGTTGTCATTACAGAAGATGTTCAAAATGTCCATCCCCTGCTTGAATACAGACCTCACATCGATGTCTCATTTACCTGCGAACACGATCCCAAACTCCAGGAGTATTGCGTATGTCCTCAGAACATGCCACAATTCGATTCCGAAGGGATTCCAAATCAGGCACCGGCGACGAATAAACCAATGATTTTAAATGGCCCCACAAGTAGAAATGGAGAGAGTACAGATCAGGTGAGCGTGGAGGCCAAGCAATTGGGCCACCTCTACCTATCCATCGATCAGGAAACCTTCAATCCAAGTACCGTACGACTGAAGTGTGCAGGAGCGCCATCATGCAAGAAGTGAATGTGTTGACGATTGATCAGTGGAGTGTCTTCTAAAACATGAGGTATGGTGTTTTCCAGGAAGTTTGTGTATGCCTGCCCCGTAAGTCTGTTTACAAGTACATGGGGTCCAACTAATCGATCACCAATGATACCGGCCCACATGTTGAGGGAGAACCGCACCTGGTGATGAGATGGAACAGTTGCACGTGGGTTTTAATACGCCCATACATGCCGATTGTGGAAATTTATTATGCCATCTCGTGTGAACTGTGCTTCATCTGTAAATAATACTAAGGCAGGATTTACACCACACTGCTGCAAGAACCATTGACAGAACCTAACTCGTGCAGGGTAATCTGCTGGTGACAGGACCTGTACACGTTGCAAATGATAAGGATACAATTGATACTCTTTCAACAGCCTCCAGACAGTCGTATGAGGAACATTGACTTGCAACGCTACCCATTTTGTGCTGATAGAAGGAGTCATGTTCACAGCCTCCAGAATCTCCTCCTGTACTTCTGGAGTCGTAGATCTTGGTCGTCCCCTTCCCAAACCAGGAGAGTTAAATTTTCCATACTCGCACAGATGGTAATGGAGACGTACAAATGTCTTCCGATCTGGACATTGTCGCTGTGGGTACCTCTCCTGGTACAAACGACGAGCCAGCGCAGCATTGCCGTCCGCCTTACCGTACATGAAGTGTATCTCTTGATTTGAATACATGTCGCACAGTCTAACGCCTACACAACACTGAATGTAACTTTCGCCTCGGAATGAACTGTCAGAGTGTCCTGTTAATTTCTCCTATGACGGCAACGACCTGCGGAAAGAAAAACGTTTCGGCGAATTTCAATGTTGTGAAGGCCATAACTAGGAAATGAAGCATTTCCGGACACATGTTGTAATGAACTATTTTGATTGTCTACATGTGGGAAATACATACCTGAAATTATGCCCCGTCTTTTTGAAACACTCTATATAAGAATATATAAATTACGCAACAAATATTAATTTGTACTTATGTTTATGCCCAGTTGTTTCTACCTTATCTGATAATTTCATCTTATAATTGGGATGTATTTTCTTTCTTGTATTTCTTTCTCTATCCAGTAATTATTAAAAGCAAACGTAATATGTAAGATCTCCTCTGTAGAGAATTGAGGACGAACATAATACGTAAGGCAAACACACACCTAATTCCGACTCAAATGAAATAAAATTTCACTTACCCGATGTGCATCGAAGCTGAATCATTTGCGTTTGTAGTTACATAGACTACCTGACAAACCCGCAGGTTCATTGCCGCTCTCACATAAGCCCGCCACCGCACCGGTCTCTATCCTGAGCAAGATTAATCCACTCTCTACCATCATATCCTATCTCCCTCAAATACATTTTAATATTATCCTCCCATTTACATCTCGGCCTACCCAAAGATCTTTTTCTCCCCGGCTTCCCAACTAACACTTTATATGCATTTCTGGATTCGCTCTTACGTACTACATGCTCTGCCCATCTTAAATGTCTGGTTTTAATGTTCCTAATTATGCCAGCTGAAGAATACAATGCGTGCAGTTCTACGTTGTGTAACACTTTCTTCATTCTCCTGTAACTTCATCCCGCTTAGCACCAAATATTTTCCTAAGAAGCTTATTCTCGAACACTCTTAATCTCTGTTCCTCTCTCAAAGTGAGAGTACAAGTTTCACAACCATACAGAAAAACCGATAATATAACTGTTTTATAAATTCTAACTTTCAGGTTTCTTGACAGCAGACTGGATGAAAAAGCTTCTCAACAGAATAATAACAGACATTTCTCATATTTATTCTGAGTTCAATTTCCTCCCGAGTGTCATTTGTATTTGTTACTGTTGCTCCAAGATATTTGAATTTTTCCACCTCTTCAAAGGAAAAATATCCAATTTTTATATTTCCATTTCGTATAATATTCTGGTCACGAGACATAATCATATACTTTGTCTTTTCGGGATTTACTTCCAAACCTATCTCTTTACTTGCTTCAAGTAAAATTCCCGTGTTTTCCCTATTCGATTGTGGACTTTCTCCTAACATTTTCACGTCATCCGCATAGACAAGCAGCAGATGTAACCCGTTCAATTTCAAACCCTCTCTGTTATCCTGGACTTTCCTAATGGCATACTCTAGGGCAAAGTTAAAAAGTAAAGGTGATAGTGCATCTCCTTGCTTTAGCCCACAGTGAATTGGAAACGCATCTGACAGAAACTGACCTATACGAACTCTGCTGTACGTTTCACTGAGACACATTTTAATTAATCGAACTAGTTTCTTGGGAATACCAAATTCAATAAGAATATCATATAAATTAATCTCTACTTATGTTTATGTTCAGTTGTTTTTAAACTTATCTAACAATTTAATCTTACAATTTGGATCTATTTTCTATCTTGTATTTTTTTTCTCTAAGCAATAATTATTAAAAGCAAACGTAATATGTAAGATCTCCTCTGTAGAGAATTCAGGACGCAGGTAATACATAAGGCAAACACATACTTAATTCCAACGCAAATTAAATAAAATTTCACTTACCCGATGTGCATCGAAACTGAATCATTTGCGTTTGAAGTTATATAGACTACCTCTTGGATGAAAGAGAATGATTGTGAAGTTGCTTAAATCACAGATACAGCACAACCAATTCATTATTCACGTGCATTTTTTTTTCAGTGATGCAATAACAGAACTGGTTATGAATTCAGACTCACAGTTATTTTAAAATGTAGCTTTTTAAAACGTGACTCGAAGAAGTGTAACACTCATACGTACCAAACTGTCATTTATATTGAAAATTTCCTCCCGACCTAACCTTGGAAGTCGCTCTCTGCAAAACCAATTTTGTCACTGCCTCTTCTCGCTAAGTTAATTTTCTACGTCAGATAGCTCTCGTGCTATAAAGACAGAAGGGTCTCCCTGCTACATTCTTGCAGCATACAAGCCTACTCAACGGAAGTATGAGGAATGTGAGAGACCTCCGAGAGCACAACTCGTAGAGACAATGCATCCGCGCATAAACAGTTTACTTGGATGTAAGAGGAAATGGTGTTAGTGTTGAGACGTTGAGAACACTACCGCGATTCCTTCGCAATAAAAATCAAGACCCTAGTGTCATATTTATTACATTACGCTTGAGCTTAAAACTCCTATATTCTGTAATAAAATACAGAGTGATCCATTTTGGTACGGATAAAATAAAAACACCATAAAACATTTACTGCTGAACCTGTATTCCCCTATTTTGACTATGCTGACATTTTCCTGACTGACCTTTCCAGCGACAACAAAATGAAACTTCAACGTGCTCATAATTTGTGTGTACGTTTTGTAAGCCATGTTCGTAAATATGATCATATCAGCCCATCCCTGGAAGCAATAGGTTGGTTTAAACTAGATAAGAGAAAGGAATTTACATTCACTTCTCTTTCTCTTCGAAATCATGAACTCTTCTATTCCTTCGTACCCGTCGTCTCGCTTCACTTACCTTTCTTCCCACCATAATCTGAACACACGCTCTCGTCATGAAACAATACTAACAATATCATCCCATCGCACATCCTCATACTCATCCTCTTTCACAATAACCCTGCCAAGACTCTGCAATTCGCTAACTGCTAGCATCAGGGAATTCAAACGCAAACTAACTAGGCACTTGGTCAGTAATTGATTTCTTGTAAATAGTTTCCTTAATCTATCACAAAATATTTCAACAACCGACAATTTCATCACTATACAATTTTGTTATTCTAGGTTTAATTTGTAATTCAGTGAATATTAAATATTCTTTGTTATTCTATGATAATTTATCTAGCTTTCATTAGTCAGGTAATCTTTTCGTACTTTGATTTTTATTGTAATTGTAATTGTAAATCTAATACTAATTGCAATTGCCTGAAGGCCTTATCTCTACCAGGTTAAATAAATAAATACTAATACTAATTACTAATACTAATACTATTTTTAGAAACTTTGTACATACAACACTGAAAGATGAGAGATTCCTCAGAGCTCAACATGATCCTCATTTGTGCACCCTGCACAACTCATAACGATGATGCAATTCAGCCCATGTCCGTTGTAACATAAGAGGAGTGATTTGTTGAAAAGCTTGAGTAATATTTACTTTCAGATCATCAATGTTCCTAGGTTTCTATGAATAGACAACGTCCTTAACAAAACCCCACAGGAATAAGTCAGGAGGTGTTAGATCTGGGGCGTTTGGGGGCCAAGTAATAATTGCTTCTATGGCACGACCACAGCAAAAGAATAAGGTTATGAGATTTGGTACTTGGAATGTCTTTATAGAACAGGAGGAGTAACATTATTAGTAAAAGAACTAGGTTCTTAGGAAAATATTTTGCCCTAAGAGGGATGAAGTTACAGGAAAATGGAGAACGTTACAAAACGTATTCTTCACTTAACATAATTAGGAACATTAAATTCACACGTCTGAGATGGGCAGGGCCTGTAGCACGTATGGCTGAATCCAGAAATGCATGTAGAGTGTTAGTTGGAAGACCTGAGGGAGAAAGTACTTTGAGGAGGCCGAGACGTAGAAAAAAATGTTGTGGTTTATTTAACGACGCTCGCAACTGCAGAGGTTATATCAGCGTCGCCGGATGTGCCGGAATTTTGTCCCGCAGGAGTTCTTTTACATGCCAGTAAACCTACTGACATGAGCCTGTCGTATTTAAGCACACTTAAATGCCATCGACCTGGTCCGGGATCGAACCCACAACCTTGGGCATAGAAGGCCAGCGCTATACCATCTCTCCAACCAGGTCGACCGAGACGTAGAAGGGAGGATAATATTAAAATGAATTTTAGGGAGATTAAATCTTGCTCAAAATAGGAACCGATGGCGGGCTTATGTGAGGATGGCAATGAAACTCCGGGTTCTATAAAAGCCATAAGTGAGTAAGTAAGTATATATGAAATTCGTTAAATAATCTAAATACTTATTTAAACAGATTTTAATTATGATCTTATTAAGGGGACACTCAACTATATTTTGGAATTTTTTTCCTATTTGACCAATCTTTTTCAAATTTTCAAAGTTTAATATACACATGGAAAGTAACATGCAAAATCTCAGCTCACTAGATCCAATACTTTTCAAAATATAAAATATTTCAATTTTTAATCAATCATTAATTGAAATATCACTTTTAATTATCATTTTTTATTTTTTGGCTTTGTGCATTTGACTGTGACTTCTCAATGAATAGGGGAAGAATTCTGCATATTGATTTAGTTCTGTCACGTAAATTAGTATAGAAATTTAATTTTTCATTTCTATGACACTTTTTCTCCAATTTTTAAGTTCAGTGTCCCCTTAAGTTAAGACAATCCTTAAACTACATTTCTTAAGCGTCATATTTTATAAAATAATTTTATTAGGACTTTCTTTACTCTAAACCAGCAAACAAAACATTTTTTATTCGCAAGGTAGAAAATATGTAGTGAAATTTACGTCTAATTGACATTACCAATAATTTGTTCACCCCTTGCTTTAGTAGCAATTGAAAATGGTGCAGTGAAATGCAAGAATTCATTTTACAAGTTTATTAGTCAATTATATCTTATGTAAAGTTAAGTTACTGGAACAAGAACACTGAATACACGTTATTAAACATTTCCAAGTACCCAGCCGTAACAAGCCGTGCACTTGTAAAACTTGCTGCTGGATAAGTTTTTGTAAATGCAGTGTCATAATAGCCTACTACAGGAAGGCTATTAAACTACTAAATAACACACATTTCAGCAGCGCATCCTGGTTATAGAATTCAGGCTAAGAAAATGATCTTCACTCATTACTAGGGACCGGATTTTTATATAATTACATATTAAATTCCTTTCAACCTAACCGTATATAAATAACAAATCTTTGCGAATCTTGTAATTACCGTTAATATATTAAAATTTGATACTACATATTTTTACATATTTAACCCACATTACATATTACGGCTTGGTATTACATAAATCTACATATTTAGGGGTTTTATTAATTTTTAATTCTCTAAAAGGAAAAAAAAAAAACTTCTGCTGTGGAAGTTTACAATTTGAAATACACAGATTTAAAAAGCCTTTTTACCTACCCAAGAAGGGATATATTTCCAGACGAAACATAATATTCTTAGTTCCAGGAAGTAATAGAGGCACTCACCCCATACCATCCACTGTAAATATGAGTGAACAAAAGGCAACCTTTCTCATAAAACTACCTTGTATTGTAAAAATCACTCAGAAAGCAGCATTGTCTTCATGCGGTGGAGTTATGATTTGTCTCGAACTGTAATTGTTCTGCACACGTCGTAACAAGCCGTTCCCATGCAATTTGCAACCTTACCCACCCTCTTCCTAATCCTTCCAGAGAAAACCCTCTGACATGAACCGCAATAAAGTAGCCAACTTTTGAAAAGAAGCTGGAGTGAAGGAACAAACTGGAAAGATGTTGAAAGATTAAAATAAATAGCTTTTCAGGTTATTGCTTGACCTCTTTACTTTAAATTTAGTAGACCTATTAGGAAATGGGATTTTCCGAGCAATTAGAAAGTATGGTTCTCGGCTGGAATAATCCTACCCTTCTGAATGAGACAGGAATGTTACTTTTCAAACAACAGTTTGTAAATGCCTATAGTTTAAGATTTTAGTAGTTATTTTGTTTCTTACAGGGAGGAGCTAAAATGCATGTGTCCCACATCTCCTCTTATTTTCTCGTAATCCAGTAAAGCGAAACAGTGCTTGCAGTACTGTTGTGTCATTCAGTCCACTCAGTTCTCTAGTTTTAGTACTTAGAGAATAAAGTGCAAGCGAGTTTATCTATGTTTTTAACTAACTAAAATTGCCCCTGTATCTTCAACCCTAATGACAAAAATAAAATCATGGATTGCGATGGACAAAGCTTACAATACAGATGGAAAAATGCTAATGTGTCAAGTGTTCGGTAAAAAAGTCGAGTGCTCTATGAAATCACAATTGCAGAGTCTTACCTATCCTATACCTGCTAGATATTGATATTAAATATTTTCATGATTTTACATATTTTGGTACATATTCAGCTTATTTTTTGTATATAATATTACACCTTGATATTACATAAAAATCCGGTCCCTACTCATTAGTCATTAGTAACGGATCCAACAAAGAATTTATCTTTCTTCTATAGAGATTTCCACGTTAAGGAAAAACATTGGTTTTATCGGCCTTGTCTAGTACATTGTAGAAGCTGTATGGTAGGTAGGTGTTTCTATGGCAACTGTTCATTTGATGGAATAGCCCGTAACGTAAAATCCTCTATTACGCATTTCTGAGACTTCTACCAAGATATTTCTATTTACCGCGTTGGTGAATGTGGCAGAAACAGAAATAAACCTCATTGCCGAACGGTTCGTAAATAATATGAGTCATACACACATTAATCGTTCGCTCACACGATGTTTTCTACTGATCCACTCAGTTCTATATTGGGAATGGTGTATACTAGCAACTTGATATACGAGGAGTGGCTTGTATACATGTCAGAGGTGTTTCGGGTGATGGGTGAATGACGCAGGAAGGCTCTACCCTTCAAGGCGCCACATCTCGTCTTTCAGAATCATATTCTTCATTTCTTCTTTACGTTTACTTTTATTAATTTTCTTTTGTTTATCTCTCCTCCACTTCGCATATAGGACACAAGGGGTTTTATTTTATTTCAAGAACTACGACACTGGAAAGTCTCTTATGAAGGAGTTGTGGTAATTTTATGTTACGTTGTTTTCAAGTGTAGATATTATTCTGTCGAAATTCATTGTGGGCGGGAATTGGCAGACGAATTTTGTGTCACGGGCAAGGTTTGTTTTCTTGCCCCAAATCTGTGCCACGGGTCTCAATAAAAGAAAAGGAAATACAAATTTTATTATTATCATTGCCTTCTATCTTCCAATACATGCATTTTGTCTACTCTGGAGTTCAGTAATGCCGATCTATGATTCCTCTCTTCAATAATAAAAAAAAAAAACTTTGTTTTACTATTTTTACGATGCTTTCTTTTCCATACTTCTTACGAGGTCGTATTCTTTTTTTTTATTGGGTTATTTTACGACGTTGTGTCAACATCTCAGGTTATTTAGCGTCTGAATGATATGAAGGTCATAATGCCTGTGAAAGGAGTCCGGGGTCCAGCACCGATAGTTACCCAGCATTTGATCGTATTGGGTTGAGGGAAAATCCCGGAAAAACCTCAACCAGGTAACTTGCCCCTACCTGGATTCGAACCCGGTCCACCTGGTTTCGCGGTCGGACGCGCTGACCGTTCCTCCAAAGGTGTGGACCGTATTCTTTTTATACAGAGTGTTAATTAAGTGTTAAATATTGCTAATAACTTTTAATATTAAATGCACAATGTAATGTTATGCACAAAAGTTATTGCAAATAAATAAATGTTACCACATTTTTCTTACAAAAATATTGATTCTGGTATGCAAAGTTTGGCAAAAGACTTTTTTTTTTTTCCAAATGACACCCTATATTAATTTTTACATATGTGAAATCTCCAACCTATCTCCAGAGGTAGAAACTGGAGTTCATGCTGAGGATAACAAGGGTAAAGTCCTCAACGGTCAAATGAACGGAGGACATAATCTTCCTGTTGGGGAGAAATAATAGAAGGCTTCGTCATTTAGCCTAAAAATGGTAATCCCATCAATATGACAAACGCTTCGAATCGCTAATTCAAATCCAGCGAAATCTTATTGCTAAAATTTCTCATGAAGGAAATAGTGCCTAGACTAAAAGTTGACAACTAAGGCTAAGAAAATGTATTAATATGATTATTTCAACTATGTAGAATACCAAGACATAGATGGGAGGATAATATTAAAATGGATTTGAGGCAGGTGGGATATGATGATAGAGACTGGATTAATCTTGCACAGGATAGGGACAGATGGCGGGCTTATGTGAGGGCAGAAATGAACCTCCGGGTTCCTTAAAATCCATAAGTAAGTAAGTAATGTAGAATACCAAATACTGCATATAATTTGAAAATGATAAAGTTTTTAACAATAAATTAGTAGACTTAGTTATACAGGGTGATTCGTTTGGGAAGACCTAAAATAAAAACATTATAAAATGAGAACTGTTCCTATTTATTGCTAAATAATTTGTACATGTACACTAGAGGAATATCAGTTGTATCCAAATTATACCTCAACGTGCCCACCGTTGCGAATACGATACAGTTCATATCTTGAGGTTAATTCCTCCCATGTTTGGTCCAACATCTCAGAGATAACGTTCTCAGAATCTGAAAAATTCCTTGCTCTAAGATCATGAATATACTGGGATCACTGTGCATACACATCATTCTTCACGAAACCCTAAAGAAAGAAATCGTGTGCTATCAGGTCTGGGGAACTTGGAGGCCATATATTGGCCCTCCACGACCAAACCAGTTTTCACCAAATGTGTAATCCAGATAATCGCGGACGTCTGATGCACAATGAAGTGGTGCACCATCCTGTTGGAACAAGATACCCATGTTGTTTTCCTGGTGAGTTGTGATTCGAAAAAGTTTTTCAACATGTCCAGTTATGGTCCTGATCGAACTGTTTCATCTGTGAAGATAAACGGCCCATACAGATTATAACGACTTACCGCGCACCAAACATTAACTTTAGGACTAGCCCATTCCAGTTCATACGACATGGAAGGTACTTCGTCAGAAAATACCCATCTATTCAAAAAGCATTTTGTTTATTCTGTCGTTGCTGAGTAATTTCTTTTGTTTTTTATGCGGTAACAATGATATACAAAATTCTCCTGTGCATCAGTATCACATTGGAACTGATATGAATTCTACAACACCCTTATTATAAATGTTCATTCATTCATTCATTTAGTGTTCTCCCCAAGACCAGATCTTTCACTGCAAACCCAACTTTCCCCAGTCTTTCATATTTTATGCCTTCTTCTTTGTTTCCTCATATGATCCATATATCTTAATGTCGTCTATGATCTGATATCTTCTTCTACCACGAACTCTTCTCCCGTTTACCATTCCTTCCAGTGCGTCCTTCATTAGGCAGTTTCTTCTCAGCCAGTGACCCAAACAGTTCCTTTCCTCTTCCTGATCAGTTTCAGCATCATTCTTTCTTCACCCACTCTTTCTAACACAGCTTCATTTCTTATTCTGTCTGTCCAGTTCACACGTTCCATTCTTCTCCATATCCACATTTCAAATGCTTCTAGTCGCTTCTCTTCACTTCGTCGTAATGTCCATGTTTCTGCCCCATACAATGCCACACTCCATACAAAGTACTTTACTAGTCTCTTCCTTATGCGGTGAGTGCCTCTATTGCTTCCTGGAACTAAGAATGTTATGTTTCGTCTCGAAATATATCCTTTCTTGTGTAGGTAAAAAGGCTTTTTAAATCTGTGTATTTCAAATTGTAAGCTTCCCCAGCAGAAGCTTTTTTTTTTTTTCATTTTAGAGAATTAAAAATGAATCATCATCATCATCATATCTCTCACGTATTAGACCCTACAGAATCTGTTACGGTCTCATGCCAGCGCTTTCGTGGTCTTCCCAATTTCCTCTTTCCTCTTGGTACATAAATAAGAATCTGTTTAGGCCATCTAGTGCGATCCATCCTTTCGACATGTTTTTTCCACTGAAGTCGATATTGTTGAACAAAATTAACTATAGGATCCATTTTGAGTTCCTGCAATATGTCCACATTTTTACGGTGTTCCAGCAAAGAGCATCCCGCTGTTCGTCTCATGAACCTCATTTCAGCTGTCGTCAACCTTAGCTCATCAGCTTTTCTGATTGTCCATGCCTCGCTACCGTAAGTGAGGACCGGTCGAGCTAGTGTTTTATATACCTTTAGCCTTGTATGTTTCTGAACATGGGAGGATTTGAAGACGGCGTTAATGACGCCAGTGATTTTTATAAATCTAGATATTTTGTTTGACATATCTTCATCAGTGATGTAAGAGAGGTTATAACCTAAATAGTTAAATGAATTAACACGTTCAATTAAAGTATTATTTATCATGATCTTACTTGGAATTGGATTCTCTCCCGAAAATGCCATGACTTTTGTTTTCTCTTTTGAGACTTCCATATTGAAATCTGAGGCGGTTATTTGCAAATTATAAATGGCTCTTTGTAAAGCATCCTCTGTTTTAGCGATAATAACCTGATCGTCGACAAACTTTAGTGTATCGAGAACTGTGTTTCGATTAATTTGAATTCCAGCATGATGACTTTGCCTCCAAATGTATAAAATATGGTTCATATATATAATAAACAACAGAGGGGAAAGACCGCGCCCTTGTCTAACACCTTGTTTTAAAATAAAATCCCTAAATATGTAGATTTATGTAATACCAAGCCATAATATGTAATGTTGGGCAAATATGTAAAAATATGTAGTATCAAATTTTAATATATTAACGGCAATTACAAGATTCGCAAAGATTTGTTATTTATATACGGTTAGGTTGAAAGGAATATAATATGTAATTACATAAAAAAATCCGGTCCCTACTAATATGAATTGGAATACGCAAATCAGATATATCTGTAGAAAAGTTTTCTCTATCATGCATTCTTTGAAACGCCTGAAAAATTTCCTTCCTACTAAACTAAAACAAATTATAGTACAGACCCTTGTAATGCCTCACTTTGATTATTGTGATGTTTTATATAGTGACCTAAGTGCTGAACTTTCTCAAAAAATTAAACGTGTACATAATGTCTGCGTCCGATTCATTTTCAATATCCGCCGACATGATCATATATCGGAATATTTTCTACGACTCTCCTGGCTCCGCTTGCAAGATCGACGATTAGTACATTCTCTTTGCCTGCTATATCGAATTATACATGATTCCACACCCAACTACCTTGCTTCTCGGTTTACTCTCCTAGCTTCACATCATAATCGTAATACACGTTCACAGCACAATCTGTTGCTATCAATACCACGTCATCAGACATCTCTGTACTCAAGTTCTTTCTCAATAGCCATGGCCCGCTCATGGAATTCGCTGCCGCTGGAAATCAGGGGTAGTCTTAGTCCTCAGTTGTTTAAAATTAGGTTGTTTAGAAATATTTTAAATGCACAGAACTAGTTTAAGTATTATTATTATTATTATTATTATTATTATTATTATTATTATTATTATTTTACACAGTCATTACTTTATTTTTCCATTAACACTAATATCTAGGTAATTGTCATTGTCTCAATGTAACACGTGCTGTGCTGATCATACTAATTGTACTGTTCCTTTAGTTGTGAGATTATATTCATATGTACTAATTCTTTTTTTTTCTTTTAACTTAATACTTGTATACTGGAATGTATTTTTCTGTTTGTGATTATGTATTCAGTCTCTTTTTTTATTACATATATATTTTTTATTATTGTTATTTCAAAGTTAATACTGATTGTGTATATGTATTCAATCTCTCTTTTCTACTTAATTATGTTTATTATTATTTTTAAGTTCACATTTGTATACCGGTACGTATTTTTTCTGTATGTTATTTGATCCTGGTTGAGTGGAAGAAAAGGCCTGATGGCCTTAACTCTGCCAGGGAAAATAAAACTATTATTATTAATAGCCAAGAGGAAGAAGAGCTATTGGTAGATCTGGAAAACGTTGGATTAACAGTTTAATCCTTCATGAGAAGAGAACAAGTCTACTGATGCTGATGATGATGATGATGATGATGATGATGATGATGATGACAGGCCTAAGGCCGTCACGTTCTAGAGCGGGTTAAATGATGTTTCCTTGTCAGAGGCGTGGACGTTAGTATCGTGCCTAGCATGCCGAGAAGTTATCGATAGGAAAGGCTACTGCAGCGTTGGACTCGATGTCGTAACTGGAGTGTAAATAAGCCCGGAGACAAAGCAGCCCGCTATGACCGTGAAGAGACTGGCTTCGTCTGCGGCAAGCCAGCACCGAATTCTCTTTACATCTCCGCCTGACTCTGATGTGGTCCGCTGCGACATTCCCTGTATTTCCCTTTATTCTCTGCCGCCAAGCTTTGATAGTCATATTTAGCACAGGAACAAGGGAATTCGTTTGAAGGTACAGCGTAATAATTACACGGAGACGAGGACGGAAAATAACACGCCGAACTGATTTTGTTATACAATTGTGGCTTCTTTTCGAAAGTAATTGGCTTCTAGACCATTTCAATCAATAAACGTAACTCTACCAATGCTATATTGTATTAAAAAGTACGAAAAAAAGTTTTAAATATCAAACTAAATTGAAACTGCAATATGTATGTACAAATAATGTTAATTTTAAAATAACAGCACAAAATAATTAACAAAAGAATGAAGTTCAGCGTCATAACATTTATATTATTTTAATGTACCGAAGTACATTAAGATATTTTCATGCAGATATTCTGCGTCATCATACGATGTAAGAGTAATGTACTTCGGTACATTAAAATAATATATATCATCATCATATCCGTCACGTATTAGACCCTACAGGATCTGTTACGGTCTCCTGCCAGCGCTTTCGTGGTCTTCCCAATTTCCTCTTTCCTCTTGGTACATAAGTAAGAATCTGTTTAGGCCATCTAGTGCGATCCATCCTTTCGACATGTTTTTTCCACTGAAGTCGATATTGTTGAACAAAATTAACTATAGGATCCATTTTTAGTTCCTGCAATATGTCCACATTTTTACGGTGTTCCAGCAAAGAGCATCCCGCTGTTCGTCTCATGAACCTCATTTCAGCGTAATATGCGTAAATCATTTCGTGATTTAAGACGGCGCTCATTCCGTCGGATCCCGGCCAACTAGTCACTCATAACGAGTGCACCTCAGCACATGTGTGGACTTCGGTCCTACGTTCATAGACATCTATGACGTAGTGCAGAGGGCGGCCACTAGAGGGAACCCAAGAGTTGGAGCTTAATCTGAGACGATTCTGTCCGACGCCGGGGTGGTATCCGGTGTGGCTTAGTGGATAAAGCATCAGCACATAGAGCTGAAAACCCGGGTTCAAATCCCGGCGCCGGAGAGAAATTTTCTTCGTTCCATTACTCTTACATCGTCATAACATTTGTTTCCAATTGTTTATTTTCGGTTGATAGGCAAAGATAATTTTTATGGACCTAATGTAACGAGCTGAAACTATCCAAGTCATTCTTCTTTGGCTTGCTGTATTATTATTTCTCTTTTTCTTCATGCTATAGTCACTGAAAGGAAGAGGAGATTGAAAATTTGAAATTCCTTGTTTTCTTCTTGAAACTTACAAATTTTTGTGTGCTGAAAATCGCTCGTATAAAATCTAAATTTGAGTATTAGATTTAAAAAAAAGCAAAAGGGAGCATAAATTCGTCAATTAACCCCTATTGGTAACTATTTACAAAAATTTATATAACTCACTATTTTTTTTTTTTTTTTTTTTTTTAGATTTTTGAGAAGTTTATTTACCATTAATAAAAATAATCCGTGGCGCTACAGCCCGACCAGTCGGCTACTGACCTCACGCCCACATGCCGAAGCAGAGGTGGACGATCATCCAACCAGAATGGAGGTATCGTGTGGTTAGCACGATGATCCCCCCCAGCCGTTATAGCTGGTATTCGCAACCGGATTTCGCTACCTATCGTAGCTCCCGAAGTGCATCACAATGCTGGGTGGGCACCGGTCCCATACACTGGCCGAAATTTCATGACAAAATTTCTTCTCCCATGGGGACTCGAACCAGCGTTCCGTAACGCGAGTGCTAGGTAGGATACCTTAGACCACGACGCCACGGCGCGGGACTTCTTTACCATTAGATTCACAAAAAGATTTACTACAAAATGGCTTCACTTGATTTTTAATATGGTTTAGCCGGGACAGCGCTGAATTAGAGACAGCATTGAACGCCTTTCTGACCGACAGCGCTGAAATAGCAGCAAAAATGAATAGCTGAATTAGTGCTGTCCCGGCGTAACGCATCCGATGGTTTGATAATACACATTATCAATACCTTTCAAATACAAAAAGAATTTTGATTGTTTGAGTTGTAGGTACATATCTGACTAAAAGTTTTACTGAATATGACTAAATACATTTGAATTTAAGGAGTATCACGAAAATACCTTTGTATTATCACGAAATTATACCAACCCTAGAGTGTTACATTTTTTGTTTATTTTTAGATATTTCTTGTTTGCAATTATTGTATAAATTTGAGATAAAAATGCTGAAATGAAACTTGCAGAAACTTAGTAATGTACGTACATTAAAAATTTTATTTATTTATTTATTTATTTATTTATTTATTTATTTACTTATTTATTTATTTATTTATTTATTTATTTACTTATTTATTTATTTATTTATTTATTTATTTTAATTTCATCATCATAAAGGCTCATTCACAATGAAATTAAACTTAACGTAAGCGTTACTTAAGAATGTAAACGTTACGGTAAAATCAAAAATTCATACCCACATTCATGATGGGGACATAAACATAACAGCAAACATATTTGATAACCATGGAAACATAACAACGACTGATTTCCTTATATTCTGTCGTATACTTCAGCGCTCCACGATTGTGTACTGTTTTCAAATCACGTAAGCATAAGCATGAAAGTTTGGAGTTTGCAAACTTTCATGTTAACGTCTAATGGTAATGTTAATATGAGTGCTTATGTGAATCATTGTGAATGATCCCATTTGGTAACTTGGCCGCAAACTTCTGTGTTTATGTTACGGTTATGTTTAATTTTCATTGTAAATGGGTCTTGTCCTTCAAGTAGTAGGCCCAGTAGCCTGTTACGGTCTTCTTCCATCTTTTTAAGGGCAGAACAAAATATTTTTCCCTCGAGTTATGTTTAAATTTGAATCTCATTTTTTCCCAAAAACCTTTGTATCACGAAATTAGCAATGCCCTAGTGGTGGTGGTGGTGGTTGTGGTGGTGGTACAAATTTATTTTGTGCGAGATCGTGTGTATTTGCTTGGTTTCCGCACAAAACCAATCCGCGGAAAGTCTAAAATTCCACATTCAGTATTCCTAACCTAACAAACATAACAATTTCCCTCTTCTTACCGCTTAAGTGACATATTGATTTTACTGCTTTAGGCTTTTAACATATTATTTTTAGAGACGTTCAACATAGTAATAATTATAAATTGGAAAATTTCCACTGCAAATTCACCTAAATTGCACTGTTAATTACTGTTTTTAAATATTTGCAAGAATTAAGTAAACTCTATAACTCTACTAAAGTTACTGCATTCTTGATGCAATTAACATTAAGGAAGCCGTGAAAAAATCAACAAGATTCCAGATGCCGATGTTATTACTGCAATATGTTATATAAATAATATTGTTAAAATATTAAAATGAAAAATAAATCATTACATAACCTTACCGTTTGTTTTAAGTTTGCATTTATAGACTGGGAAAAAAAAAGACAGACGTATATCACGGCCTGCTGGAGTATAGTAAACACAGAAAATATTTTAAAGAAACAATGTTGAAGATAGATATTTTTGTTTTGCAAATTTGCCGTCATTGAACAGAAACCAAGATGGAGATTTCATTGCAACTAATTAGAAATTCCTCTTTCAGGTATGTAATAAACGATCTTCGCACAAAACAATGTACGATACACGAGCGGTATGTTTTCTTTCAATTCTCGGAAATTAAAAAAGCTCAACTACGTTTCGATTTTTCAAACTTTTCCTCGAACATGAAAACTTCAACAAACCGCTCTTGCAACGCATATTACTATTGTATTATCACGAAATTATACCAACTCTTCTAGAGTGTTACATTTTTTGTTTATTTGTAGATATTGCTTGCTTGTAATTATTGTATAAATTTGAGATAAACTGCTGAAATGAAACTTGCAGAAACTTAGTAATGTACGTACATTAAAAAAATTATTTATTTTTTAAAATTTCATCATCATAAAGGCTCATTCACAATGAAAATTAAACTTAACGTAAACGTTAACTTAAGAATGTAAACGTTACGGTAAAATCAAGAAGTCATACCATCATTCACGATGGGGACATAAACATAACAGCAAACATATCTGGTAACCATGGAAACATAACAATGACGCCATTTCCTCATATTCTGTCGTATACTTCAGCGCTCCACGATTGTGTACTGTTTGCAAATCACGTAAGCATAAGCATGAAAGTTTGGAATTTGCAGACTTTCATGTTAACGTCTAACGGCAATGTTAATGTCAGTGTTTATGTGAATCATTGTGAATGATCCCATTTGGTAACCTGGCCGCAAACTTCTGTGTTTATGGTTACGGTTATGTTTAATTTTAATTGTGAATTGGCCTTAAGCCCTTCAAGTAGTAGCCTGTTACGGTCTCCTTCCATCTTTTTAAGGGCAGAACAAAATATTTTTCCCTCGAGTTATGTTTAAATTTGAATCTCATTTTTGCCCAAAAACCTTAGTATCACGAAATTAGCAGAGTCTGTCCTAGTGAACTTTGTACTCAAGCCAAGTTTTTATTATAAACCAAAGACAACATAGGCAGCTATTGTGAAGCGATTAGCGCTTTGTATGAAAACAATATTGGAATAAATGTTAAAGCAATGTCCACACACATATGTGGAAAATGTAATAAAAGTATGATTTTATAAAATTGTAATATCTGGGAAGGGTACCTTTTGCTTTATTCAGTACAGTAATTGTTGTTGTGTGACTGATAATAGATCACTCAATATATTTTGGGGGTACATTATTGTTAGTATTGTTGTGATTATTGTAATTATTTCTGTTTAACAAGATTCTTTAACTTATTGAGACTTATAGTTTTGTACTAAGTTACGTGATAACAAATAACATTAAGTAAAGGAATTGAAATAATTTTGAACTAAATATCACAGTAATACATATACTCGTACAATGTCACAATGTTTCTTTTTGCACGGATAGTAATAAGTAGGAATATAATATTTGTATCATATGTACAGAAATATTTATTTTGTTGAACTAGGTGATTCCCACTCAGATTATTCAACATTGATTTGGGACCATTTCTTTTTATTAAGTATTGTCTGTTTGAAATTTTTGTTGTTGCTATACTTGTATATAGTTTTGTGTTGCAATAAAAAAAATATATATTCCATAAATGCAAAAAAAAAAAAAAAAATGTGCTTAGCAAAAAAAAGTGGTGGTGGTGGTGGTGGTGGTGGTGGTGGTAGTGGAAATTTATTTTATCATTCAATATTTTGAACTGCAATAGATGAAGAATACGCCGAAATTGAATGTCAACGAAAATAGCCAACAAATTCTATAGGAACAGGAGTCTCAGAGAAGTCATATGATCAGCAGTAGACCTACAGGACAAGGGACAATTGCAATCCTTGTGTTACTGCTGTTATGCCAAGTAATATCTATTCGCATACAGAAAACGTAACTGATGTGAAACAAATTCGTTTTTCTATTCTATTGTTTTATAAATAGTGTTAGCAATTTTAATCTAAAATGTAATTAATGGAAGGGCAATGCAGAATTCTCAGCCCGTGCCGAGTTACAGTTAATAATGTATATAAAGTCGATTGTAAGAGGATTTGAATCTCCGGCCAGTTATCGAGGTTCATTTGTGTGGCTGTTGAAACAGCTTTACGTTTTCATACACATGGACGAGAAATTCACAATTAAAAATAGTTTAATTACTACTTTTATTATTACTATACCTTAAATCCGGTATTAAATACGTTCAATGTACTTCATAGTCTATATATGATAGAATTAGGACCATACGAACATCATGTGTTAAATCTATCAGAACTTCAAAATATAAAAATCGTTAATAACTATGAAAACGAAACCTAGGCCTACTTTTGAATGCGACTTCACTATAAAATTCAAAGGGATTCATGACGTTTAGCAAGTAACGTTTTGGGACGCAAATTCCCCTATTTCAGTCACTTCCTTGGACAGTACTTCATAAACGTTATTAATTTTTATGTTAAAACTGACATAAGTCAGGGGTCCGCTTGACTTCATAAATTGTGACTTATTTCATCACAGCAGCACTTGAGTCATTGTGAACTGCGAAAAGTTTAACGTCACTAAGTCAGACTTTGTAAAGTAAAGCTTATAAAATAATCAATTAAGTACGACATATTTCGGCTGAAATCTACAA